>NC_056734.1:131914455-132089455 GCF_019279795.1 Protopterus annectens
AGCAAATAAATCAAAAGAGAAGGGTCATAAAGTGGGAAGAGGCTAATAAGACAGGCTAGAGAATGTCTTCCCTTTCAGGGATTGATATCAGAGTATATGCCAAAAGAAAGCAATAGGGGAAACCTAAGTGAAAGTCTTGCTGTGCTACAGATTTTATTTGATTCTGGAAGAGAAGTTGCTGTTAAAAAAGGGATAATTAATAATAATAGGGCATTTACAATATTGCATGATAACTCTAGGGATCGATTAGAGTAGATTAGAAAAGACTGGAAAGAGAGACTGGATAAACAATTCATAAGGAAACAATGGGAGGACATATTTATGGCTCCCAAATATGCAACAATGTCTAGAAGATTTAGGATTTTTGATTGGAAGTGTTTGCATAGGTATTTGTATACCCCAAGCAGACTCCAAAGAAATTTTCCTTAGGTAGATGGCAAATGTTGGAAGTCTGACGGGGAAGAAGGAGGTAATTGCAACATATGTTTTGGTGTGTAATGAATTGGAAGACTTTAAAAATTCCTTACAGAGTTATCTGTCAGAAGTAATGGGTGTAACTAAGGAATTTATTTTTTGAGCTGGGATACAAGATCTGACTTGCTTATATATAGTAAGGCCTTGTTAACTGTAATTCTAGTGGCTGTTAAAAAAGATATTACTAGAAAAGAGAAAATCAAAGTCTAAACCAACTGTATTGGAAGTAGTGAATATTGTAAGAGAGGTAAAATAACTGGAAGTGGTATCTTAAAATAGGAGCACATTGCATTGGAAAAAAATGGAACTTGTGGGAACAATACATGCAGAATAATGTTTTAGAGGAGGACTGAGGTTTAAGGGAAGGCATGAATTGACTGATTTATGTAATGTTGGATTCATGATAATTGTATAAAAGATTATATGTGAAGTATAATGCTTATAACTACAAACATGTTAACTTGGTTTGTTTTCTTTTATATAAATAGATGTTTGCCTATGCTTTAAGTGATAATTCAATAAAGGTGTTAAAAATCCTCTCATTTTGAATCTGCATCTGTTATCAAAGGTGTAACAGAAGGATCCATTCTTGTCCCCTCCTCTTATTTGTATTCTTTAACAAACTTCTTTGCAACATCCCCCATCTGCCACCCATCCTGTACGGTGATAACATGGCCATTTACCAGTCGAGTCCCTCTCATACCAATATTCAATCCCAACTCCAGTCAGACTGACACGAGCTCCACAAATGGTTCATAAACCATAACCTACTTCTCAACCTCTCCAAGACCAAAACTATGCTTTTTGGAACTCCACAGAAACTTCATCAAGCGCTTCACTCATTAACTATCCTTGATTTATACAACCATACCAATGAAACAGCATCTGCCTTCAGATGCCTAGAATTATGGCTTGACCAATCTCGGAATTTCCATTTCCACATGGATAGAGTGAGAGTGAGAGTAAAAACAAACTCCCTGGACTTCTGGGCCAAAAAGGTCTCCCTGTTTCTATTTCAACCAGCCAGAGCAGCTATCAGCAAAGGAGTTCTCCTCTTTCAGCCACAGTATGGACTACC
This sequence comes from Protopterus annectens, assembly GCF_019279795.1. Taxonomy (NCBI): domain Eukaryota; kingdom Metazoa; phylum Chordata; order Ceratodontiformes; family Protopteridae; genus Protopterus; species Protopterus annectens. The sequence continues at coordinate 131,916,008 of NC_056734.1, forward strand.
CATTTTCATATCTGCCTCCAAGGACAACACTGCCACAGTCCGGACAATCTCCAATAGTATCTGCTGATTCATTACAAACTCACCCCTTGGTGAACATCACTGCATCACCCTAGAAAATGCTAAATGGCTACCAATAAAACAAAGATCTAACCTACTGTTAAGATCACAACTTAACAAACTACTCTAATTCCAGACATTTATCCCCCCGCAGCAAAATGTCATGAAAAAGCCATCTTCGTACAACTTGAGACACTACTCACAAGCCACAACTACTCTCATTACCCCTAGAACCAAACCCCACAGCACTGCACATGTTTTGTCACACCTACTCTCATTACCCCTAGAACCAAACCCCACAGCACTGCACATGCTTTGTCACACCACCTTTCATTACCCCTAGAACCAAACCCCACAACACTGCACATGCTTTGTCACACCACCTCTCATTACCCCTAAAACCAAACCCCACAGCACTGCACATGTTTTGTCACACCACCTCTCATTACCTCTAGAACCAAACCCCACAGCACTGCACATGCTTTGTCACACCACCTCTCATTACACATAGAACCAAACCCCACAGCACTGCACATGCTTTGTCACACCACCTCTCATTACCCCTAGAAATAAACCCCACAGTGCTGCACATGCTTTGTCACACCACCTCTCATTACCCCTAGAACCAAACCCCACAGCACTGCACATGCTTTGTCACAGCTACTCTCATTACCCCTAGAACCAAACCCCAGAGCACTGCACATGCTTTGTAACACCACCTCTCATTACCCCTAGAACCAAACCCCACAGCACTGCACATGCTTTGTCACAGCTACTCTCATTACCCCTAGAACCAAACCCCACAGCACTGCACATGCTTTGTCACACCACCTCTCATTACCCCTAGAACCAAACTCCACAGCACTGCACATGCTTTGTCACACCACCTCTCATTACCCCTAGAACCAAACCCCACAGCACTGCACATGCTTTGTCACACCACCTCTCATTACCCTAGAACCAAACCCCACAGCACTGCACATGCTTTGTCACACCACCTCTCATTACCCCTAGAACCAAACCCCACAGCACTGCACATGCTTTATCACACCACCTCTCATTACCCCTAGAACCAAACCCCACAGCACTGCACATGCTTTGTCACACCACCTCTCATTACCCCTAGAACCAAACCCCACAGCACTGCATATGCATTGTCACACCACCTCTCATTACCCCTAGAACCAAACCCCACAGCACTGCACATGCTTTGTCACACCACCTCTCATTACCCCTAGAACCAAACCCCACAGCACTGCACATGCTTTGTCACACCACCTCTCATTACCCCTAGAACCAAACCCCACAGCACCGCACATGCTTTGTCACACCACCTCTCATTACCCCTAGAACCAAACTCCACAGCACTGCACATGCTTTCTCCTTTCAGGCACCTGCTCTTTGACAAGCTCTCCTCATCAGCATTAAGGAAATCAGCACTTATTCCAAATTCAGATTGCAACTCAAAAAGCACCTCTTCATCCAGCCAAATGCTCCTCCTTTAACACAGGACATATCATCAAAGATACTATACCTATCTCCCTTCACTTCTCTTCACCTATCACAGAATTGCTGAATTCACTTTAGAAACTAATATATACATTATACATTGATTGCTAGAATGTACATATACAGTTATTCGGTGTAACTAACCTGAACTACTCTATCATTGCTTGCTTTTCTGCCTTTTTTGTTTGTGAAATCTTTTATATTTCACTCAAGCTCAGTCTGCAATCGGTCAATATTAATTAGTGCACTACTGTGGTAAACAAATCTAAATTACTAATACATACAAACAGAAGCTCTGAACTTTGTAGTCTTTTTTTTTTTTGCTATTTATTTATTTATTTATTTGTTAAAAGGCTAGGTAAGCTGGTCCAAACACCCTTTCAGCTGTGATATGAGCGATTGGCAGAACAAATACCTAACTGAAACATACTAAATAGATACATAACAATAACATAATTAGTGTCAGACTTGATGGCAACATAACAAGCCTGAATGTATAACATTTTTTTTTCAGTAAAGGAACAATACAAATAAGGCATAGTGGTACAATTAGACATAAAGCATAGAGGTAAAGCAATAACAGAGAAAGATTTGCACAAGGACAAGTACTGAAGATATATGCCAGTACGCTGTGTCAGAGAGAGAGGGAGAGAAAGAGAGAGAGAGAGAGAGAGAGAGAGAGAGAGAGAAGAACATAAGTGAAATCTAGTACAATGTAAAATATCTTGAATTTTTTATTGGCATAAACATCCTAACCAAGGTGATATGATCAGGCCATGTCTTTGAAGCCATTTACAGGCTGAAGATAAACATTTAAGAAGCTTAGATTTAAACAGGTTATAATTCAGACCACTCCTAACCCTGCTGAGGCAATTGATTCCAAGGCACTTTTCCTGAAAGCTTTTCCCACTGCAACTATTTCAAATGCTGGTAATTTCAGGTTTAAGGTTTTATTTTTATATAACAGTGATACATGGACCACTGTCTTCCTCTGTCTGCAAAGCTGAGGACCAAAATTGATTACTGCAATCTGTGTTTCAGCAGAAATGGTGATTCTTGCCTTTAGTGGCCTACTAATGAACTTTTCACCATTGACCACGCATCTTCTGCAATTGCACCAGTGGTATGAGTCTGTCTTTATTCCTTTTATTAGAAGAGTCATTGAGCTGAGGTAATTTAGGATTAATCTGCTTGCCTTGCTCAAAGACAGGGGGGTATATAAATACAGATGGCATCCTCTGTTCTTTTTGAGTAATTTATGGCAGTCAGACATATTTAACTCCTTGTTTACTAGTGAACATCAAACAAGTCTAACTTGCCATTTTCTCTTCTTCTCTTCTGTACTGGTTTCTGTCTTCCATTTAAGACTTCCACCTCCTCCTCCACTCCTTCCACTCTTCTCTTTTTCACTTCTGTTGCTGCTCTGGATCCTCTGCTTAATCATCAGTCCTTATTATTTCAGATTGTTTTAAGTGAAATGGTTTAAGCACTTCCAAGCATTTAATTATTTCAACTGCTTACCAGTCAGCCCTATAGCGCTCAGGTGTAGAGCCTGACTATGAGCCAGGTGACTGGGCATGGATTAATGATCCAGTTGTTGGAGGAGTCAAGTGAAGGAACAAAAAGAACGAAGAGGCTGAGACCACTCACCTCTCTCAGGGTGGGAGGAAAAGGGCATATACTCAGGAACACATGCTGTGTTTGACATCTGTGGTAGATAACATGCAGCTACTGGTGCCATTTACTTCAAAGAAGTGAGATGTCTGCAGGTTTATGTAACATGAAAAGTGTGTGACAGTCCTATGCAATGTTAATTACATGCCCATTCCTGAGTGTCATCCAAACATGTCCAGGGAAACAACATGGCTAAAATCAGAAAAACCCTGAACCCAGTACACATGACAGCAAAATTTCTGTAGGAAGACTTCACCCCAAAGAAAATGAATGGGTCACATGACTCTTGCCCTGATGGGAAGGAACAGATCAACGAAACAGAGCAATTCACAGGCCACCATTTAAACTTTGTATCACTGAAAAAGCATTTGAAAAAAAGTTCAAGTATGCTAGAATAATATACTAGAGGACCTGAAAATATTAAAAAAGAAATTTGAAATTTCATCTTGTCAAATTAAATAAATGTTGCTGCTTCAGAACCTTAGGGTAATAATTCAATATACCTGCAGTATTGCTTACACTAAGCTTACTTCAATACATTGTTTTAGGGAACTTAGAATACGTGATACTGATTGGATACCCACGGATACAATATGAACACTACCTACTAATATTACCATAATTTAAGAGCATCAGATATATTATTTCATTGCCTTGCTAGTTTATTCAGATGGCACTGTAGTTTTACTTAATTCACTGAAGTATAACACAGTGTTCCTTCAATCAATACTGAATATTGTTAACTTGCTGTGTGTACATGGCATTATTAAAACACACACACACACACACACACACACACACACACACACACACACACACACACACACACACACACCAAACTAAAAATTCCAAAATTGCAGAGCGAGCAATCGATAAGTAACTTCTCCTGTCCTTTCTTCTATTGTTTCTGTATACTATCACATTATGTCATAAAATATCTGCATTGAAATTATTGTTTTTATGTTGGCATTAAGCTCAAATGAATGTACTTTGCTCTCTAGGTTAATTCAGTTTCAAAGGGCAAATACTGCAAAGTCAATTATATCAAGCAAGGCCGGATGTATATAGGCTTGAAGAGATGGATGGCTTGCATGTTGGTAAAAGCAAAAGGTGAAAATGTTTACAGTGCTCATCTGCCTTATTGAAGCAGAATGAAGAACCATGTAGATCAGTTGCATAACACAAAGGTGAATGAACAAAACAGGAATGAGATGGTCCTCCCACATTATTTGTTCCAGTACAGTAAGTACAGCAGCGTTATTATGTTTGTAGGAACCTTATTTCGTGGTAGTAAGATTCCTGTGCGACAATTCAAGTTCTCCTTTCGAATAAAATTTACACTAAAAACAGATTCATAAAAATATAATCAAGCATACAAGGTATGTTATGATGATTTTATTGCACTTAATGGTTTACTGATTCAAGTGTTTTTTTGAAGGCTATAAATGATTTCTGAAGATGTATGATTTCCGCATCTGTGCGTGGGTCAGAGACTGTTGCTGTGAATAGTAAGAGCACTGTTCGATATGTTACACTGCCTTACTGCAAAGAGGTATGTGATTTCAAAGCCATACTCAGACAAAAACACAAGTTTTTACAAAAACAAGCTGCATGAACAATACCTTTCACTGCACTTTTCACTCCTAACATGTGATTGTCAATTAGTAATCTAAATTCCATATATAGTTCTTTTTTTATTTTGCCTTTTCCCTTCATGCCTGATGACCATTAAGTTTTCTCCAGTCAGTTATGAACCTATTAGTTTTCCTTACTACATATCCACAGCATAGGGGTTAGAGCCAACTAGAGGGGCTATCATACAGGCAGCTAAAGAGTTTGATTGTTCTCTTGCTGTCATTCTGGCAAGGATAGCATTTCTAATGAGGCCCTAATTCTGCCCCTGATGGCTAATATGAACATCCGTATTATTGTGGGTATCCCATGTTTTCCCCTTGTGCATATGTGCTTCCACCAACATGCTATACATGGTAGATTGTCATCACTGGCTTGAGATCATTGATCTCATGTTCCTGTCCTGGCTATTTCAGTTTTATGTAGGCCTCTGCATGCATGGTGACACTTGGCTAACTAGAACTACCACTCCTGCCCCCACTCCCTGGAAGGGATAGCTAGTGCTCACTTACACCTTCCAGCTGTTCCAGCACCCAAGTTACTATTTTAACTCATAAACCTCTACAGATAACTCTGTTTAAAGAAACTTTACTTCATACATGTTTCAGCACTGTCTGTGTGTTACTACTGGTCACTAAGATAATCTTGATGTATTCCTACAATTCTTTATGGTACAATTTACCTTTCTATGTTTTTCTGAGCTGTGTCCAGGCACTTTCACAACCTCATACAGATTTAGGTAGATGGTATGTTTTAATGAATGGTATTGAAAAAGATCATACAGCGTACATGATATCATATATTACTATCTACCTGCTCATTCCTAAGAATACTGTATTATTTGCAAATTAAATTACGTAGCCTCTTCCCCGTATCTTAATTTTGAAACCTGTGATTCTAAAGTGGAGCAGAATACTCTTTACATATCTTTAAAGTATTCGTTCGTTTATAGTCATCAGTGATATATTTTTAACTTGTCTGTCTTTGCCAGGAGTAAATTTACAGTGGAACTTTCTACCAGACATCTGTTTATAACCTTTTGCCTATGGTTACCATTTCTGAGTTTATATCTTTAATGAGCATATCTCCTTTGCTTTTTACAGAGAATAAAAACAGATTTAAACACAGTCTTCAGTTATGACATTTTGTTCTGGCTTCATTTGGTCCCAGAATCTAAGATTTGACCAACAAGACAATGCCATGCAACATTTAGATCCAACAGCATCCAGTGATTTCTAGAATCATTCTTCTTAGGTTCATAGATTAGTACTAGGCTAACTGCCCTTGCGAGCCATTTAAGCCAATTATCCCTTGTGAGACTCCAATCCTGCACCTTGTGTTTGTAAGGTAAACACCTTAACCATTAGGCCACCCTTGAAAACAACTGTAGTCAAAACTATTCTATACAAAGATGCATGTATTCTGATGGTAGATAAAGAGTGCAATAAATCAGCTAGTAAGCCTATTAGCTATTTGATAAACCAGAAGTCCTAATTACCTAACAGCCTCTCTACATTCCTGAAAGTCGCTGTAAGGATGGGCGTATGCCTTTCCCAACCATTATTTTTTCCTTTCCCACACATTATTCAGTTCAGTCGGTATTTCTACTCTAAAATGTAAAAAGCAGATTCACGTAGAGCAAATGCTCCCAGTAAACAGCTATGAATAACAATAACAGGTCTGATGAAGCTATAAGCGAAAGCGCTAACCAACTGCTGTATGTGCACGGAATAAATATTTTTAATCAGAGTCTGTGGACTGTGGCTGAATCGTTTTAACATTCTTAGAGTTTATGCAACTTTGGACAGAATTGCTTAAGCCTTCCTCTGCTTTGCTCCTAGTGATTTTTTTCACTATTATTGGTATTTCTACTCTATCAGCTTTTCTGGAACATTGCTTCAGTTAGTCACCATCCTTCTGTGAAATAATGCTCCCACATATTTCTTCTAATACAGATGTCTTGTATCCTCAAACAGTGACATTTTTGTTTTCACATAATTTTTTTTTACTGTGATACCTGTTTGAATTTTATACTATATTTTTGAGATTCTTAAAGGTTTCTTCCATATCTCTCTGCCTCCTTTCCTCAAAACTGAATATGTTTGTCTATTCCGCTGTTCTTCACATGGCATCTAATGTATATCATGCACTAGTTTTGTTGGTGTCTCCTGAATTGCCTCAAGGTTTCTAGAACTGCATAAGGAATTCCATATGTGCTCTTACCAAATATCTGTACAGACAATAATGTTTCTTTTTCTACTAGTACGTCATTTTGTTTTGCGTTACCATATTCTTCCAGTCTTCTCACACCAAATTAATTATGCGATTTTATATTACTGATTCAAAGAATGTTGTTTTCTTGCTGGCTGTTATTACTATCCACCCCCTTCCCCAACTACAGTAACATAATTCCTAGTTTCTGTTTTTGTAAACATTGATATTATGTTGTCCTATGTCACCTTCATTATTGCTGGTTGGGTTTGGTTCCGACTAGCCCGCATACTAAAGCTCGAGAGCTTTCACTGGCTCGAGGCTACAACCTATCCCAAGATGCCTAGTGACTGTTATCCAGATCTTGTTTGCCACTTGCAGCTGTGGGATTGCTCTTTTGCTGGCTCAGGGTAAGTGAATATTTTTTTTATCTTTTTGTGTGGTTGTTAAATAATAATTAAGTAGCAGAATAATTTCTTTACATTGCTATATCTTGAGTGTTTCTTGTTTTCAGTAATGGCCCTTTCACTCTTCTGTTTTTTGGCTTTGTGTGGGCCATTGTTTTCTCTTAGGCCTCTATTTAGTGCTGCCCCCCCCTTTTAGGAATCAGTTTAAGTTAGAGGATTCCCTTTTCCCTCTTGCCCCTAGCTTAGCCCGTTTTTAATTAGAGGACTCCCCCTTTTATTCCATTTGCCATTTAAATTAGAGGCGTCTCCTCAGGTTAGAGGAGTACTCCGTTTACTCTCCTCTAACCTTCTTTCCCTCTGACCACTCTTCTTCAAAAAAAAAAAAAAAAAAAAAAAAAAGAAAACTTGTTTTTTTTTCTTTATAGAGTAGCTGTTTTTGTAGTCTTGCTAGTCTGGTGTGGTTCCTTGCACTTGAGTGAAACATTTATTAACTTTGTGACTTTCATTGCTGTTTGTGAACTTTTGCTGATAGTGACAGGATGTCTAAAGAGACTAAACAGTCCGGTTTTAAAAAGTGTGATTCTTGCACACAAAAAATGTCGATCACTGATGGACACACTAGTTGTTCACCTGTAGGATTCCTGTTCTATTTGCCATGGGTTTATCTCAAGGGTCCTGCAGGAATGGAAAAACAAACTAATACTTTGGGGTTTGTTAAAGAGGCCTTTTGATTTGACTGTTGAAGAGACTCAGGCCTCCAAACCTTCAGAGGTCACCCAAAACTTCTTCGGCTCCAGTTTCCGAGCCATCTAAGAGACCTGAAAAATTGAGTTCTTAGGATCTGAAATCTGTCGGTACTGAAAAGGAAAAATCTACATCAGTTCTACTTGCAGTTTTGGAACCGTCTAGTAGTCAAAAAAGGAGCCAGTCACCTTCCCTGGATCTGATTCATTTGGTGCCGTATTCTCCTTTTATTGCAATCTGTGGCGGGTAGCCACAAGTCCTCCTTGCATTCATCTTGGTCATCCAGGAGCCTTTCGGATGATGATGTAGAGCAGGTGGTTAGAAGGTTGCTTTGTACACTGGCCCTGGCAAAAATTCTCACCAGCCCAGCCCAGACGGTCATGGAGCTGACTTCAGTAGCTGCTTTACCTTCTGTTCCTCCTCCGACTCAGTTGAGTTCAGAGCCAGAATGCTTGGAAGTCCTGGTGGTGGAAATGTCGGACCCAAAATCCATTTCCAGAGATTTGGTGCTGATCTCCGCTCCAATCTCGTTGATGTTGTCATCCATCATGGGGGCTGAGACTCCCTCATTGGTTCTGGGGGGGGACAGTTGAACTGGACCCTTGTTGGATCCAACTCTCCCACTCGGGGCTTAGGTGCAGGTGAGTTCAGTGCCAACATCAGCCTCGAAGCTATCATCCATGGCGCAGGGGAGATCTCCCAGTTCCTCGGAGCTGGAGGCTCTCTCAACCCATGATCATGGTGCCTTTGAGATGATGAGGTGTGTGCTTTCCTGTGAGATTGCTCTACCCTCGGCTCCAGCTACTCTTTCCCCAAATGGCTAATGTCACCCTCTACACCATCCGTCCAGCCCCAGCATAGGGAACCAATGCTCTGGGATGCCCCAATGGGCAAAACCCTCTCTTCCAAAACCTTCCCAGAACATCCCCCCTTGGAGGTGCCTCGGAAGAGAACACGTAAGAGGAAACACATAGACTCCCCTGAGTCTGTCACATCTGATGCCAACTTCCCCACGGTCACCCTCTGAGGATGTCTCCTTTTCAGACATCTTAGAGATCCTGAAACAGAGAGGTGGCTGGAAAACCCTCTCCCCTTCTGAAGATGAGTTGGTATACCTGAAGGCATTTGGTTCTCGACCCTCCACCTCTTGGGTGTCTCCACCTTTTGACCAGCTCCTGGGTGTAGTTAGTCAAAAGGCGTGGGGCTCTCCAGAGTCGGTGGAACCTGTTCTGAGGAGGCCCAACAAATTCATAACAGCCCCAGAAGGCAGACACTTTCTGACCAAAGGTGTCCCAGTAAATGCTATGGTGGTGGCAGCAGCCACCAAGAAGGAATTAGCCGAAACGTCTGCATCTGTCAATCCATTGAATCAGGAGTCTCGAATGATGGACAGATACAGGAAGCATATGTTCTCTTCAGCGTCCTTTACTCTTAGGTCACTGAATTACTTAGCCCATTTTACTCGTCTTCAGAGGGATCTCCTCAAGGAGTTAGGAGATGCCCTCCAAGGTGCTACAGCTGGGGGGATACCTGACAAGATAAGCTTTCAGCTTGTGACCTTAACCTCTATAACAAACTCTTCCATGCTCCTCATTTCTTATGCGGCCAATGGAGTGAGCAGGGCAGCAGGCACAGGAATAGCTCTGAGGAGACATTCCTGGATGCATCTTTGTGAGTTTGCTGAACCCTTCAAGTCTTCCTTTGTTGATGTCCCTTTTGACGGCTCATCCTTGTTCAGGCTAAAAGTGAAGGAGACTCTCGCCAGGAGCAAGCAAGATGGCAAGACTGTCTGCCATGGGCGTACATTTCCCCATCCCTACTAGACCTTATCCCAAAGGGCAGAGGGGAGGAAAGATTTGGTTCTGAAAATCCAAAGGAGCTTTGCTGGATGCTCATGGTAAATTTGCCCCCAGGGGCAGAGGGGGAAATAAGGAAGATGCTGCCCTTATGGCAGAGGGGGTCCACAGAATCAGGGTGATAGAGATACATTCTCAGGTAGACCCTTCCAGCACTCCTGAAAGGAGGCCTGCCTGTCCACCTCTGGAGGCAGTTGGGGGGAGATTATCACTATACCCAAAAGCCTGGCTAGACATCACTCAAGACAAATGGGTACAGTCCATCATATCCAGGGGTTTAAACATTCCTTACTCTCTTCCATCCCTTCCATCAAAGCCTATCCCAGACATACTACCCAGTCAAATGGATCAAGCCGCCCTAGAAATTCAAAGGTTGCTGGAAAAAAAGAGTCATCCAAGAAGTCCCCGCAGACCAAATTGGATCCAGAATTTACTCAAGGTTCTTTTCAATTCCAAAAGAGACCGGGGACTGGAGACCAATTTTGGATCTCAGCAGACTGAACAAGTCGGTAAAGAAAACGAAGTTCTGGATGGTGACACTGCAGTCTATACTCCCTTTTTTGGGATAAGACTATTGGATGTGCTCCATAGATCTTCAGGATGCATACTACCATATAAAGATGGACAGGAGATCCAGAAGATATTTATGCTTCCAGCTCTGAGCCAGTCATTACCAATTCAGAGCTCTGCCCTTTGGTCTCACTACATCCCCCCAGAGTGTTTACCAAATGTATGGCGGTAGTTATGGCTCACCTGAGGCATCAAGGATTCCGGGTGTTTCCATACTTAGATGACTGGCTCCTGACCACCACCACTGAGCATCTACTAACCAGGACAAGAGACACCTCCATTCATCACTGCTCAGAGCTTGGCATTACTATAGATTTAGAAAAATCTGCCTTACTGCCATCACAGCATATTACCTTTATAGGGCCAGACTTAAACACAAAAGACATGGTTGCAAAATTGCCTCACAAAAAGAGTTCAAATGCTATGCCATCAGGTGTCAATATTGCTCATGAAGAAAAAAGTGCAAGCAAAATTTGTCCTCAAAGTTCTGGGTTCAATGACAGCTGCAATAACACTAGTCCCACTGGCGCACCTACATATGAAAATATTACAGTGGCTACTTTTCGCTCAGTGGTCCATGCAGGAGTTGCCCATGTCACACAAAATTCTCATTATGAACACTTGTAAGAGGGACCTACAATGGTGGCTTCAGTCCACACAGGTAACAATAGGCAGACCATTTGTTCTCCCCCAACCTGTAGCTACAGTGACCACGGACACTTCCCAGATAGGGTGGGGGGGGGCATTATCTGGGACAGACAGTCCAAGGGGTTTGGTAAGAACACGAATACCACTTGCACATCAGTGTCCTAGAGTTAAGGGTGGTGCTTCTGGCGTTGCAAGCATTCCAGAGTTCTCTTCCAATAGGTACTATTCCAATACAAACAGACAGTATGTCCATAGTGTGGTACATCAACAAACAAGGCAGAACCAGATCCTCCCTCCTCTGTTGAAAGGCTCAAAGGGTATGGCAATGGGCAATTTCTTCTCAATGTTTTCTGACTGCAATGCACATCCCGGGGAAATCCAACATAATAGCAGACAGATTAAGCAGGACAATTCTTATGCCTCATGAGTGGTCCCTGAATCAGGAAATTGCAGACCAAATGTTCGCAAGTGGGGCCAGCCTTGCTGCGACCTCTTTGTCATGCCTATCAACTCCAAATGCAGCAGCTACTTTGCCCTAATTCCCCCTCCGGGGGAGTCACCAAGGGATGCACTTGCTCACAATTGGCCCCCGTGACTTCTGTATGCTTTTCCCCCATTTCCATTAATTCCCAAGATCCTCCAGAAAGCCAAATCATTGAGTCACAGGCTAATTCTCATTGCTCCTTACTGGCCTCATCAAATATGGTTCCCCTTTCTATGGCCCCATCTTTAGGAGGAGCCTTGGATCCTGGACCCAGTGCCGTATCTTCTGACTCATCAGTCAGTAACCCTCCATCCCTCTCTTCAAAGCCTCAAGCTGACAGCTTGGTTACTCCATTTCCCATTTTAGCCAGGCTTCCAGAACTATCCCTGGCAGTATGACACATTCTGGTTTCATCACACAAGAATACAACTAGGAAACTTTATGCAAGCAAATGGAATAGGTTTTCTTGTTGGGCTGACAAAAAACATATAGACTCCTTTACAGCCCCTGTATCTGCAATCCTAGAATTTTTAACAGAAACTTTTAATCAGGGTACAGCAGCAGCCACAGTATGTGTACAACTGACCGCCATATCTAACAACTATGTAGGAGACATGGGATCCGATATAATGTCCCATAGATTATGCAAAGCTTTTCTCAGGGATACATTCCTTTTATAGGTTCATAGGTTCATAGGTTGATACTAGGCTATCTGCCCTAGGGCATTTATAAGCCTAGCCAGAGTGTGTTTGGCTTTTGCCACCCTTTTAGATTAGTTGACTGTGCCTCTGTATAGTAGGTCACAGAAGATAGCCCTTTTAAGCTTAGTTTACTGTGCCTCTGTCTAGTAGGTACACAGAAGAGATCCCAGGGGTAAACCTATGATCTCCCATCCACTCGTCAAGATTTTTCTTGAAGTGGGTCATTGAGGGACTCTGTCTAACATGGATTGGAATTTTGTTCCAGAGTGAGGGGAGCCTCTGGGATATGAGTCTGTCCCTCCAGCATGTCCTATTTATTTCTGTGCTGAAGTTTAAGTCCCTGGAGCGTGTAGCTCTAAGGGATTTGGATTTCCTGAGGTGGAGCATGTCCATTAATTCTGGGTTGGCCATGGCTTTATATGTCAGGCACAGATCGCCTCTGAGTAGGCGGTAAGTAACCGATTAGAGCTGGAGTTTCTTTAGCCTAACTGCGTAGGGCATCTGTTTGAGTCCCTTGATCCTCTTGGTGAGGTACTTTTGGGTATTTCCAGTTGCTGCAGGTGTCGGGTAAGGTACATCCCAAATGGGGCATTGTATTCAATTATGGGCCTGATGAATGATGAGTAGAGGGGCACAATGACCTCTCTTGATCTAGATGTGAACCCTTTTGTGATAAGGTGGGCTATATAGAAGGTCTTTTTAATCACTTTGGCAATGTGATTGTCAAAGGAGAGATTGCTATCTACTTGGGTCCCCAAATCCCTAATTAATTCTTCCATACTTAATGGATTACCACCTATGTGGTAATTTGTGGGCACTTTGTTTTTTCCAAAGGGGATAACTATGCACTTTTTGGCATTTAGCTTTAGGCCATGGCTCTGGCACCAGTAATCCGTCTCTGTGAGACCCTTTTGGAGGATGCTTGTGTCAGTCGGCGAGTTTATTATGGCACCCAATTTGTAGTCATCTGCGAACTTGGTCAGCCATAGTCCTCCCGTGTTAGCCTGTACCTCAGAGAAATATATACCAAACAAGAGAGGTCCCAGGACTGAGCCTTGTGGGATGCCACTTGTAACTGGTTTAGAGTCTGACATGGCACCTGCAATTCTGACCATGTGGGTTCTATCCCTGAGCCAGTTTGCAACCCATTTGTGACATAGGGGTTGATATTTAAGCTGGTGAGCTTATTTATGATGCCCGAGTGGGGTATTGTGTCGAAGGCTTTTGCGAGGTCCAGGTAGGCTGTGTAAACTACCTTCCCTTTATCTATGGCCTTGGCGACTGTTTCAAAGAAGTCAAAAAGAAAAATAGCCAGCACCCAGGAGGATCTGTAGAATATATCTTTATTATAAACTGAAACTAGACCGGTTTCAGCACAAGGCTTTTCTCAGTAGTACATTTAGTAATGTTAGTGAGTCATGAACTTAAATAGCTTCAATTAATGGATGTTGTGACATAATTACCTGTGATTTAAAAACAAAAAGGTATCCTGTAGAAAGGCTGAGATTGAACAGTGACTTTATGTGTTTTAAGACCTCCCATAAGAGAACCACCACCTCCTTGGGACCTCAGTTTGGTGTTATCATCCTTAACTCTTCCTCCTTTTGAGCCAGCATCCTCTTGTTCACTAAAGTTCTTATTTTGGAAGACAATCTTCTTAATAGCCATTACTTCTGCTAGGAGGGTTTCAGAACTGCAAGTTCTGTCTATCTATCCTCCCTATCTAATTTTCCACAAAGACAGAGTTTCCCTCAGAACAAATCCTTCCTTTCTGCCAAAAGTTTGTTCTAAGGTCAATTTAAATCAGTCTATTGAGTTACTTATATTTTTCCCTAATCATGGCAAAAAGGCAGAATACAAGCTTCACCAATTGGATGTACATAGACAGTTATGCTTTTACTTACATAGGACCAAGGAATTTAGAAAATCTGACCAACTGTTGTTTCATTTTCAGGAAATAGAAAAGGTACTTCAGTTAAAAAAGGTCACCTTATCAAAATGGCTTACAGATACCATCACTTATGTCTATAACTCTCAGAATAAACAGCTGCCGGGAAAAAATTAGAGGGCATTAAACTAGAACTATGTCCACTTCCACTGCCTTTCAAGTCAGACTCCCTTTAGATTCAATTTGTGCTGCAGCTACATGGGTTAACCCTAATACCTTTATCACTCATTACAAAGTAGATGTGGTCTCCTGGAACAGGGCATCCTTTGGTTCCACTGTTCTTAAGAGTTTATTCCCTTGAGCCACCTGAGAAAGAAGGTGCTGGTGACACTGTTGCAACCAGCAAGAATGAAGGTGAGATAAGACAAGATAACATAAAGATGTTATGTACTGACCATAACGTTCCATGTTTGTTGTCCATGATCTCACCTTCATTCTTGCATCCCACTCCTCCTTCCCCCTTCCTGGAGGATCGAGAGGAAATTGCTGAAATTGGCTGTAAATTGCCTGATTCCCTTCATGCCTTTCAAATTATGGGCAGCGCATCTGTTACAGTTATTGTATTGGCTGGCATAGTCTAGTGATTAGTTCTCTCAAACAAGATCTGTGTAACAGTCGCTAGGCATCTTGATATAGGTTGTAGCCTCGAGCCAGTGAAAGTTCTCAAGCTTTAGTATGTGGCCTAGTCGGAACCGATGTTTGGTTCTGAACCCAACCAGCAAGAATGAAGGCGAGATCATAGACAACAAACATGGAATGTTATGGTGAGTACATAACTTCTTTTTTTATATTTTCTAAAGTGTATTTTGGAGGGAAAGTTTTTCGACTTTTCTCTAGTCATGCCAACTCTCATTTCATGATGTCTGTACCTTATTTTTTTTATCAGCCTTGTGGAAAAATCTTGTGCTATCAACAGAAAAGCTATGTGCTTTTTTCTGCTACTTTCTATAAGGATATGATACTGGAATCTGGAAAGGATGAGTCCTAGTAGCAAATTTCACTGTGACCCATTTATTTTTATCATTTAATCTTAGTGCATTTTATTTACTGTGAGGTTTTGTATCCCATTCTGTAACCATTGCCTTGCTTACTTAACAGCTCTGCATCCTGGGATGTGTGTTTGCTGCAGCTATTTGCTTGACTTATCACTCTGGACACAGGCTTAAAAGAGTTAGTCACTTCTGCATGTTTTCTGTCTTTGCTTTACTTCGGCTGGTAACATATAGTAGTCCTATAACTGCAAAACTATAGGTGGTTTCTATCACAGTGCATCACCCATCTTTTTATCATTTATTAACTTTACATATATGCCTTTTTGCCATCCCATTTGTAGCATAGTGATATAAAACTGCATTATGCCTTTCCATTTCAGAAATCATTGAAATTCCTCACATATTAATGGAAGTCAGTTGTCAAGAAAATGCATTTGCCAAGCAAATAAAAATGTCAGCAATCACTTTTGGTCATTCTAACACAATTTCCAAATATTCTTCAGATGAATTCCCCATATTGCTTCCCATTCATTTACTGTTTTGTCTCATAATTCCTTTAATTCCTTATAACCCCCAAACATTTGAATGATGCTTGCCCCTCTCCACACCTCCACCATTTGTTACATGTTGCCCTGCCTTCCATTTTCAGCCCAATTGGTGTTAAAAATCATCAGTGGATTAGCCCGGGGTTTAGGCCTTGTATATTTAGGAGGCTGTTGATTTCTTTCACCAGGGTCCATACTTCTTCACTCTCAGACTCATTGCCTTTTCAGCCTTCGTTTTGCTCCCAGTCTTGTTGGATGTACGTTACTATTTTACCCTTTTGCCTCTCTTGAGCATCCTTTTAAGTCATTCATTTTTTCTTTTCTTTTCCATCCTGTTAATTTTGCCTTTGACCTTCACCAGTTTCAATTATCATCTCCTTCTTAATATTCCCTGTTTCATTCAGATTCTCATCTACTTTAACTGCTGTCCACCTTCTTCCTATGATCTCATTCAAACCTTCCATCCATTCTTCCCTTTTCTTTATCCACTCTAATTGCAGGCTCCCTTATTATCTATGAGCCGATCCAATGTTTTCCACCCATGTTCTGCTATTAGGCTAGGTTTGGTCTCCCAGTCCATGGTATCACATTCTGTTCTGTCCTAAATACCTTTCTTAGCACTATCAGGCATATAGTTAACCCCAGTAGTTCAATGCTTTTCTCTGCTGTTCATTCCACACTTGTTTTTCTAGCTCCTAATATGCTAGTAGGCATCTCCATCCTTTGAGCCACTTTGGCCACACCTTTGATCTGATGTGTTCTTAGCCATTGATTCATGTTGAAGGTTGCTATGTATCTCTCCAAATTTTGCCGCACCCACCTACTCTGTTTTCATCTGCTGTTTCCCTCTTGATAAACTAGGTACTTTACCCTAAATAATTTTTGTCTAATGTTCTCAGTATCCCCTTGAAAACATTTCCCCTGGTGACTGGCAGGTGTGTCAATATATACACTACTTAAGAGCTCACCATCAATTTTGTTTTATAACATTCACTGGCATTGACATTTAGTAGTGCTTGTATTTCCATTTTCACTTACTAGTTGTTTTCTTGCTTTGTCTTTGCTACAGTTTCCCAGACCTTGAGTTCTAGATATTTTGATTCTGGTCTGCATGGAAAATGTAGCCTCCATTCTCTTCCACATTGCCCATTCTGTTCTCACTAGCCTAATCTGAACAGTTTCCCTAAGTCACACTTGAGGCCTGCCAGGTGTCTGAACACCTTAAAACATAATAACACCACCATGGCATTACCAGAAAGTATGCTTTTGGTTTCCAATGTATGGCCTTTCTCCATCATTGGAAGATTGGTCCTATGCCTGTAACCTTCAGTATTTCCTATAGAAACTGTTAATTTAGGGTTTAAATTTTTTTATTGTCAAAAGTTATGAGCCCTCCCACATTTATCTTCCTTCTCTCATAGGAATCCATAAATTCCAACTAGTTTTCCAGATACATCCTGCCTTTGTCTGTGCCTTATCTATACTTCATATGCTGCATACCAGCACTTTCTCAGTCTCTGAACATCGGTGTTAATTAGCTGTTTTTAAAGAAACTTTTTTTCATTTATGTTCCAGCACTGTCTGCATGTTATTACTGTCACTAAGATAATTCTGATGTATTCCTGCAATTCTTTACAGTACTAAATTACCTTTCTGACGATGGTCCTCTGAGCTATGCCCAGACACTTTCATAACCTCATGCACATTTAGGTAGATGTCACTGTGTTTTAATGAGTTACATTGAAGAAGATCATACAGTGTACAGGATATCATATATCACTATCTACCTGCAGATTCTTAAGAATACTGTATTATTTACAAATTAAATTATCTAGCCCCCTCCTGTCTCTTAATTTTGAAATCTCTGATTCTAAAGTATAGCAAAATACTCTTAACATATCCTTACTGTATTCCTTCTTTTTTAGTCATTTATTATAAATTTTGAACTTGTTTGTGCCTGTAATAAATTTACAGTGGTATTATCTGCCAGACATCTGTTTATTACCTGTTGTCTACAGCCACCATTTCTGAGTTTATGTCATTACTGACTATTATCTCCTTTGATTACAGTATTACAGAGAATAAAGATAGATTTAAAAACAATGTTCAGTCATGACATTTTGTTCTTGCTACATTAGGTTAGAGTGCCCCTGTGTCTATGTTCTTTTTTTTCAGTAAAAGAACTCCCCACCCCTCCCACTTGCTTTATGATTCTTTTTTATCCTTCAGGCATTGATTAATCCCTCTAACCATTCCCTTTGTCTTTCCCTTTATCAAAATCTGTGTGTATTCCATCTGGGCATGATGCCTTCCCTTCTTATTTTTATTTATTTATTTAATCATTTATTTATTGTCTTAACTCCACCCTCTGCTGACTATCATCTTTCTTCCCCCATGACCACCAGGGGCAAGGGATAGGCTATGCGGAGAGAGAGAGAGAGAGAGAGAGAGAGAGAGAGAGAGAGAGAGAATCATATCGCAGATGGATAGATGGATGGATAGATCTTAAGCCCTAATTTCTCTGTGCTGGTTCATAGGGTCATAGGTTCATATGTGTTTACTAGGCTAACAACCACAAGAGCCTTTTTAAGCCTAGCCATGCATCCCAAATCTCTGACAAGTTCTGCTACCCTTGATAAGTGTAAGCATGGGCCTGGCAGCTGAACCATTTACAGTTTGCCTGTGTCCATTAGAGACATAGGTGCCAAACCAGGGATGAATTTCCGGTTTCCCATCCAATTGTCCAAGTTGCACTTGAATTGGGTTAGGGAGGGACTCTGCTTCATATGGATAGGGAGCCTGTTTCATAGATAGGATAGTCTCTGGCATACATACCTAACTGTCTTGCAGGTCCTATCACATGTTCATGTACTGGCATATGGACCTTGTGACGTGAATGTCCCCACCTCTGTGGTGACATACTTTTCTAAAACCCTGCCCTCCTAGGAGCATGCAGTGGGAAACATGAGGCAATGTCCTGCTTCTGTGGTAGCACATTGCCTTCTCTGTGGTTCCTTCTATCTACTACCTGCTGTGTGCTCTGACATGTTCTCTGCTGTATGCAAGCAACATGGTATCCTCATGGCTCTCCTGCACACATTCCTTATTCTCCACTCCTCTTTCTTCTGTTGTTCAATGCTGGGGCTGCTAATCAAACTCCGATCTTCTGGGTCATAGTCAGAACTTCATCCCTCTATACCACAGAGCCTACTCTTCCCTACTTTTCTTCTGGCTATGACATCTTTATTTTCTTCTCCAGTAATAAGCTTATCACACATTCTCATGATAATATTCATATTTCCTAATCTTCTTCTGAAACCCTGGTTCTCTTTTTCTTCCCTCTGGATATATACATTTCCTGAAAAATGCCATTATTTCCATTTATCAGTTCTTGTTTTTTTGCTATGCCTCTACACATTTTTATGACTAGTATTTTACACTTTCTGTCTCTTTCTTCATTTCCAAGGATAGTGCCCTTCCTACCTCCCCCTTTCCCCAAAATAATGTTATTATTTCTTAACATCTCTGTTTCTGTTGCTGGAACCTTTTCTGTTCCTTTTAGTTCACAATGAATAGCTTCTTCCCTAAATTTTAGATATCTGCTCTCTGTCCACTTTTAGCCTGTTTGTGTATCTCCTTTAGCTCTTATAGCTTACTTGTTAAGTTGTTTTCCTCTACTGTTTCCATATCTTGCATTGGGATTTCTTTAAAATTACTTTCATCCCTTCCCACCATTTGTCTTTCATTTCTTCTCTACCCATTTGATTCTCAGATAGGATTCTGTATAATCCACTGTTCAGTCTTTCTTCTTTTCTCTTCCATTCCTTTTGATTCACCTCACCTCCATTCTTCTGTGCTGCTCTTATCACTCTCTGTTGTCTTCCATAGTACAGCTGGTGCATGGTATGAGATGTTCCTAGCTCCTTTTTCCCACTGTTGTTACACTTCATAGCTCCTGCTCTTTCAGGAGCAGACAGTCTTGTGAGATACTTTGATCCTTTTCACACCATAAATATTTTAATTATTTCTTTAATTCCCTCCACCTATCCATCCATTCTCCTTTCTTCATCTCTTTTATTATCAGTCTCTTTCCTCTCATGTTATGTTCCCCTTTCCCCCTTCCTCTCAAAGTGGTCATGCCTTGCTGTGATGAAGTTGCCTCTTAATAATTCTTTCTCTGGGTTTACTCTCAAGCTGTCAACACTTGTTAACGTTTTCTGAAAAAAACTTTCCTTCCATTGGTTTCACCCATGTATACTGCCAATTTATCTGACACCGTCACCCACCGAGAAATATTATCCACCTCCCATTTTCAGTTTTCTCAACCTTAAGATCAACCTGTAGGCCTTTCTAAACATAATTGCTGCCCCTCTCTTTTTTCCTCTGCTCACATGACTGGTCACTGCATTAGGAAAATCCCTCACTTTCATCTTTTTGGCCACCCTGAGTTTAAATTTGGTCTCTTGAAGATTCAACTGCCCATCCTGTCTCTAGCATATTATCTTATTTTCCTACTTTTCTTGACTGGATTTGCTAACCTCATATGTTTCACATCATGAGTTCCAGTTTTCCTCCATTCCATATCCATAATCCCCTATTCTGTCATCCTTCTCCAGGACCGATGAATCTCTTCCCACCATCCTCCATATCCTCTTCTATCCAAGCTTTGTCTCCTTTCTGTATACTAATCCCCCAACAACCTTACTCTTGTTTTTATCACCCATTGCACTTTTTTTACATTCTGCTCCTTCATTTCCTCTTTCTCTCTCTCTCTCACTTTCACTTATTTCTTCTTTAGATGCTAATCCCTGCAGAATGTTTTCTCTCTGTCTCTCTCTTTTAATCTCAGATGCATTGTCAGTAAATATATTTCTCTCTTCTTCTGTGTTTTCTTTCTAGAAGTAGCTCTACCATTTTTCCTCAGGTTGTCAGCTATTTGCATTATAAGTTTGGGTCACCCAAATGTTTATGTTTTTCTGTCCCACTGTTTCTTTGAGCCCTGTCTGTAGTCTGAGTCTCTACCTGCACTTCAATTGCATTTCTTCCACTGTTTCTGTTTATCAGTACTTCAGTACAAGCTTGTGATAGCCCTGTAGCAGAATTCATCTCATTCAGCTTGATCTGAGGTATCTGCTTATATATTTCTCTCCTATTTCCCATTTCTGAAGCCAGATTATCTGCATTCTCTTAAATTGGTTGCCTCTTTTCATTTCAAATTTGAATACCATGCCTCTCTGTCATAAGCTGTCACTTGCTTCCTCTATATATTTCTATGCACTCTGCCTGTAATCTGAGCCAGTTTTGAGGATTTATGTACATTTCTTGTTTTATTCCTTTTAACTTGGGATGTAGTGCAAGTTTAAAACAGTTATCAAACTGAAAACCAGTCTAAAAATGTGATAGAAAAAAGTAAAGTGCATTTAGAATAAATAAATACAAATATGAAAGAAGCACTTCCATATGTTATAAGAAGACTTTAATAGACTCAGTCCCTTCTCACTTTGCTCAACAATATTCAGTATGTGTGTTTAAAGACTTTTAATCTGTGCTGCTTTGCAAATGTATTTCTTTCTCCTTCTGTTCAGCATTGCTGTCAACTTATTTGATCAAGAATCAGGGACAGAGCTGACTTCCAAGATGGCTAGACACTGATCAACAGCTTAACTTCAGCTCTCCCAGTGTGGAAACAGAAAATGAGAAACAACAGCCAGTGATATTGTCATCTTGAGTAAAATTAAGTTACTGGCTTGTAAGTACACTGTCTGGATGTCAGCAAAGAAAAAATGCAGAGAAACTGAAAGAAAATCAGCCAGAAAAAGGTGAAGCAAAAACACTGTTTGTGAAGAATATTTTAGTATATGGCACATGAGATGGCATCCAATAATGTAGTGGAAAAATAAGTCAGATGTGCTCAGAGTTGATTAAAATAAATGAAACATTGAAAGAGTATATTAACTCAAATAAAAGGCTGGAAAATTGAAGAAGTTTTAAACAGCTATCTGGAGGAAATGATCAAACTGTAAAAATCAGAGATGAAAATGAAGAAAAGGCTGGCTGAGTATGAGACTGCTCAAGAAGAGCTGTTTCAAGGAATGGTAGCATTAGAGGACAGAACACTCACAAAAAAACTGAGATTTTCTCTGTGCCAAAAAAACTGTAAGGAACAGATTGTATTCATTTTACAAAAGCACAGATAAGTAAATAAACTGGTATTCCACATCAGGATTTGTTAATTGAAAGAGCACATCATGTGTATGCTCCAAACCTGGCCACGAGAAAGCATCTGAGACATGTATTAAGTAAAGATGCATTCATACCAGCAGAAAGAGTTGGTCCCGAGTCGGTCCTGACAAAACTGTGGTAAAGGGGCAAAGTATTATAAACTGGAGACAGTAGAGTGTAAAATGATTATTCCATTTTAGAAGAGAAGCAAATTTATCCAAGCAATCAGGGAATGTTGTGAGACAGGTGTGAGATTCAAGCTGCTGTATCCAGCTGTCGTCAGAATATTTTTTATGTAGAACAGGCTAAGGAGTTAACACAAAAGTTTGTCCAACAAGAATTAAGTAATCAAACAGAAGGGAACTCTGATTCTCATTCTTCTGATGGTAATGCAGATAGAGACATTACCAGTGAAACATTTTTCAGTTTTCCAAACAAAAATGCCTGAGAGACAGAATAAAAGCACAGGAGCTGACTAGAAGAATTGGAAATATACTAGACTTGAACCAGAGGTAGGAGATAGAGATGAACAGGAAGAAACCCAGAAAGTGAATAAATGTGAGACTATAAAGCATCAATCACATTTGCGAAATATGGCTTTACAAGAAAACTGACAGGCACATTCCCCACTTTGTGTCATTAATGTTTGAAGGATACGAAAATCAAAAAAGAAGGGGAGGGAGAAGGCAGGAAAAGATAACTGTTAGTAAAACTTTTTTTCTTAGTATTTGTATAAAACATTTTACGATATAATTTGTATATCATATAGTAAAGGATTTTAGTGATTATTGTATGTGATAAAGATTGTAAAGTAATCAGGTGCTTTTCTTCTCCCTTTTTAGTTTTAAGAAATGTGGGCATTACAAAGTAAATGAAGAAAGGCTGAAGAAAAGCTTGCTTAAGTCAATATGTTTTAATCTCAGGCTGTTAAGGTTGGAGATGGGATGTAAAAGTGCACTGATTATAATATAAGTAGAACTGAAATGTTTTCTTTTACTTTTGCTCATGTGAATGTATGGATTAACACTCTTGGCTTAACCTAATAAGAAGTTGTTTGTGACTGCAAGTGGGTTTTTAAAAAATGAGAGACCACTAAAATACATAGTTTTCTTTCTTTAAGCAAATAAATGTTCAGTGCCAGTTGAGAAATCTAGAGCTGAAGGTAGCTCTACATTTTGCTCTTATGTTTCCATGGAAACAAGTTAACTAAATGTGAAGACAATAAATTGAGAAGGCTGTACTTTGTTTACTGAGAAAACAGTAAAATTAAGAAGTACAAGGACAAGAAGTTTATTAAAAAATAAAGTCTGAAATTATTGGAAGAGATAGCAGATTTTCTGGTAACTAAATATTTTACTTTATATACTAGAACAGTGTATAATTTAGTTTTATTTAAAGATAGCCAGTGCACTTTCTTTCAAAGCTAAAAGTTAATGTGTTCTGAAAGCATAGAAGTTGTTTTTTTCATCTGGAAGGAGAATTAAGATAAGACAAGCAGACAGCAATTAGTGTAACTAGAAGCACAGGCTGTAACATGTCTTAGCATGTATAACCTTAATTTTAATTTAGGTTTTGTCTGTGTGTGCAGCTGTTGATTTGAGACAATTGTTCATATAAGAAGGGTTAAACTTCATTATTTGAAGATGTACATAGTTTTGTGTGTTTGTTTTAAGTTAATAGGTCATTGGGGTGTTCTGAGGGTGTGTGTGTGTGTGTGTGTTTAGACAGTTTTCATTAAAATAAAGTCTTTTAAAATATGATATAGGTTCAAATGGAGATGACAAAAACAATTGTATAAAAGATTAACTTTCCAAACATTAGTGGGTACAAGTAACAAAAAATCTGGAAATAGGCATTTAAAAAGCTATTGTTAGAGTGTGTTCAAAAGTGAATAAAACATTGAAATTAATTCTGCTGTAAATATGCTGAAAGATAAAGCATAGAGTAAAAAGTTTGCTTGAATATATGTATAGAGTTTAGCAATGTAAAATGGGCTTCCATACTATATGTATAACAGACAGACTTCTTCACAGCATTAGCAAAAATGCCTAAAAAGAAATTCTGGAAAGGAAGTATTACATGCTTTTCTCATGTTTGCATATCTATTAATGGACACAAAATATTTCCTGAAAGACATGTTTTCTCAATATCAGCAGCAGAACAGTTTGACGTATTCTTACAGATGTTTCCTTTCCGACTTCTGTTAATGGATATGTTTTTATAGAATCAACAGAAAACAATTCTATTTCCCACAAAAGCCCCAAAAAGATACCAAGAGAAAAACAGAATCTGAAGTACGTGACTAAAAGGCTATAGAAGAAATGTATACTAAGCTTTGTTAGAGGTATTTGGTAGGAACCCATGTTCCGAGGTAACTGAAGAATGGAAAGCCATAAAGCCATCATCCATATCAGTTGTGAAGGAAGAACTTTGTACATTAAATTTGTAAACTACAGTCATACATCTTGATTGTTATAGAAATAAGTTATTTACTAGTAACTGTGCTTACAGTGAAATAGCATTCTGCTG
This sequence comes from Protopterus annectens, assembly GCF_019279795.1. Lineage (NCBI taxonomy): Eukaryota > Metazoa > Chordata > Ceratodontiformes > Protopteridae > Protopterus > Protopterus annectens. The sequence goes on from NC_056734.1 coordinate 131,940,737, forward strand.
CAAAATATATTTCTTTATCAGTGTGCAATTTGGTGCTTTAAACAGACTACAGATGCAGTCATGCAAAACTCTGTGTCTTTGAATCAGCAGTAAACAACCAGCAAGACTTTGTGTCTTAAAAAAACTTTGAGTCCAGTCCAGCAAGTTCCAGCACAGCAGCAGTACCTTCAGGAAATTACATTTTTCACCTATCATATATAATAGGTGGGAATAATAACTTCTTATCATAATGACTACACTAAATATATTATTTTGAATATCATAGGTATAGACAAAAAGGAAAGAATATGAAATTGTATTAAGAAATGCAGAATGCAAATAGCAATGCTACAGGAGACTCACTTGGAAAGAAATGAGCATGTGAATTTGACAAAGAAGGGATTTTAGGAGGGAAATTCAGCAGATTATCAGGGACAAAGGAAAAGGAAGTAGTTACACTCATTTCTATAGGAGCTCCAACAGTGATAGAAGAGGAAAAATAGTAATAACAGATTTGTGGTAGTAAGGGCCTACTGGCAAGGGAGGAGGATTATACTGGTATGCATTTATATTATACCTAAAACTGCTGCTTTGGAGCTTAAGAATCTTTTGGGAGAAACATTCAGCTTTCAGCTGGGAATATTACTCACAGGTGGGGAATGGAACTTGGTTTATAACAGTGAGGATGCATCTGGGGACATAAAAAGGAAAATATAAAAAAACATGGTAGACTTCTGAAGAATTTTATGAAAATATTTGGTATGGAAGAAGTGAAATCAGTAGTAGGAACTTGGAGAGAATTTGCATAATATTTCCCAAGGTACAAAAAAAACTGGGCTAGATTAGACAGAAATTACATTTCACAGGAACTTGTACATTTAATTGAAAGCTTTGACACACATCCAATAACCATTTCAGATCATGCTCCAATATCAACTAAGATAAAATGCAGAGTAAGGAAGTACAAATGAGACAGTGGTGCTTCTCTACCTACCTGCTAAAAAGAGAGGAATTTAAGGAATGAGTAGTGGAAATTATTCAAGAGTTATTAAGATAAAAAGACAGGGAAGATAGACATTTCTTCAGATGTTATATCTAGTGAGTGGGATAAAATGAGAGTTGAGTTTTTAAAAATAGGGTAGAAATAAAAGGTATGATTAGGAAGTAGCAAGAATTATTTAGAGGGGATGGCAAAGGTTAATATACTGCAAAATAAGGGGGTCTCACAGAACAAGAAGAGTTGCAAATGCATAGTGCTAAAGAGAAAATAAGGGAGAATTGTGATAATATGGATGAATTTATAAAGATTTCTGCTAAACAACAGTTTTTGATAATAACTCCAGAGCACAAAATCTTTCAGCACAACTTAGACAATATAAAGGTTTGTTGCTAAACGTAAGGAGCCTATAACAAGAAAATTAACCACAGATCCTGTGCAGGTATTAGAGTTATTTTGGAAATTTTATGAAAATTTGTATGAAGCAGAGGAATGTGGAAATCAAGAAAAAGCACAAATGGAAACATTTACGGGAGATTTAGCTTTACCAAGGTTAGAGGTAGATGAGGCTCAACGATTAACTGTTGACAGGAGTAGATGAGATAAAAATGGTGATTATCAATCTGCAGGAAAGTTTCCAGCATTAGATGGTATTCCTGTGGAAGTTTAGGAGGGAAGAAAATGCTAAAGTTCTGGAAGGTTTTGTTTAACAGTATTTTAAAAAGAGGGGAAAGCCCAACATCCTGGAAGAAAGCTGTGGTGCTTGTAATACCTAAAAGTAGTAAGGAAGAATATATGCAGCTTCATATAGGACAATTTTAATTTTAAATTATGATTATAAAGTGTTTATGTCTATAATAGCTAAATGAATGGCAAAGGTGTTGCCAAATTTATAGACATTGACTAAAGTGGTTTTGTGGTGGGGAGTCAAACATTTGACAACATTAATAGAGCAGTGATGATTCAGACGGAAGTAGAATATAAGAAAATACCATTATTGTTGTTGGGTCTTGATGCAGAGAAAGCATTCGGTAAGCTGGGATTTTATGAGTAGGGCAATGGAAGCATCTGAATTCCTTTTATAACATAATAAGGTTAATTAGTGAGATATATAAGGGAATGGAGGCAAAAATTAAAGTGGGAGGGTTCCTCTCTAATAAGCTGCATAGGAACAGAGGAACTAGGCAGGGGTGTCTCCTTTCCCCTTTGTTATTTGCGTTATATTTAGAGTCATTGACAAAGAAACTAAGGGACTCAGAAATTCAAGGATATAAGTGGTATGGTAATCATGAAAAGTTGGCATTATTTGTAGATGATATTATTTTGTACCTGATAAAGCCAGAAAAGCAAATCTTAGTGTTGTGGAGCATTCTGAGACAGTTTCATGTCTTTTTGGGTTAGAAGGTTAATGAATATAAAACAAAATCTATAATGTAAACTATGTACCCACACATGAATTGGCTCAGCAATGCCCATATTTATGGGGAAATAATAAAATTAAGTATTTAGGAGTGTGAGTTAAAAATAATTCTTTTATGACAGCTAAGGATATTTAGGAAGAGACCAAACGAAAGATAATACAAAAACTGAAACAATGGATGCTCTTGTTTATGGCTATATAGATTGTTTTTGGAAATAGCAAGATGTAAGCAGTGAAAATGTTTTTAGTCCCTTTAATTTTATGTAGGGCTGAGGCATATTTTTATTACCCGGAGGAGATGTTGTGTTCAGTAATTAATAAAGAGTTAAAGGATTTTATCTGGGAGGTGAAGAAGGCAAGAGTCAAGTGGGATAAACTGGTCCTTCTGATAGAGCAAAGTGGTTTAGGATTACCTGATTTGAATGGATATTTTAGAGCTACATAGTTAAGGCTCATGTACATAACACAAGCAGAAAGCTATAATTCAGAGTGGAAAGGGATGATGATAAACCTTGGGGAGGGGGGATTCAAGAGATATGGAGAGAGAGAGGGATTTTGAATGCAGCTCCTCAGGGAGAATAACAACAGGCATACAGAATATTGTATTTATAAAATAGCAGAAAGTATTTGAAGAACTAAGCCAGCATTAGAATGGAGAAAGGAGATTCTACCAGTAGGAATGACTGCAATTAGAGTTAGAGAATAGGCAAGAGGAGGCTGGAATTTTCTGGAGAAAATTGGCAAGGGAACTAAAGTATCGGGAGCAAATAACTACAGAGAGAAAGTAATAGAGTGGGAAGAAGCCAGGAAGACATTTGTATCACAGACTAGAGACTGCCTTTCCTATCAGGAATTAATTGCAGAGTAAAGGGAAAGAGAAAGGAATAAGGGGATCCTAAGTGAAAGACCTGCTCTGGTAGAGTTTTTAGTTCAGTTTAGAACAGAGGTTGCTGTTAAAAAATGGATAATTAGTAGGGCATATAAAATATTGCATGATAACTATAGAATCACCAGAGGAGGTTAGAAAAATTGAGCTGAGAGATTGGATAAGCAATTCACAAGAAAACAGTAGGAGGACCTGTATATGCCTCCCAAATATGCAACAAAGTCTAGAAGATTTAGGATTTTTAATTGGAAGTATTTGCATAGATATTTTATTCTCCAAGCAGACTCCAAATACTTTTTCCTCAAATAGATGGCAAGTGTTGGAGGTGTAATAGGGAAGAAAGAGGTAAATGGGAACATATGTTTTGGGGTGTAATGAGTTGGCAGACTTTAAAAATTTCCTAAGAAGTACTCTGTCAGAAATAATGGGTGAGCAAATAGGCGTAACTAAGGACATTTTTTGAGCTGGGTTACAGGATCAGAATTGCTTATGCATAATAAGACTTTCTTAACTGTAATTCTGCCAAAAAAAAATCACTAGAAATAGGAATTAAAGTCTGAACCAACTGCATTTGAAGTGATAAATATTGTAACAGAGAACAAAAAACTGGACGTGGGATCTTTAGAAAAGGGTAGGAGCAACTTGCATATTAAACATGGAATTTGTGTGAATAATACAGGTAAATAATGTTTGGAGGAGGAGTGAAGTTTAAGGGAAGGCAGGAATTGATAAATTTATGCAATGTTGGATTGGTGATAATTGCATAAATTTGAACATGTTAACATGGTTTGCTTTCTTGTATATAAAAGTATGTTTGCCTATGTCTTAAGTGATATTTCAATAAAGGTGTTAAAAAAAGAATCTGGGACAAAGCCAAAAATAATGAGGGACAAAGGCCACAAATCAGAGGTAATTTTAAATATTACTTTAATTCACTTAGGACGTTAATAGAACAGCAGATTTTGTTTCAACACACATTTTCTGAAGTATAGCATCCATAACATCTGTCATTATTGACTGACTGTAATCCTCAACAGTTTAGCAGGAAATCAAAAATTTTACAAGAGAGAGGGCAAACATATCAGGCAACATCAAGAACTCTCTGAAAAATCAGCTAAGAGCTATGTCACTTTCTGTGTCCATCCTTCTGCAGTGCTGTAACAGCTCCAGTATTTTGATTCTTTGTTGTCAGTTCAGTAGACTCAGTATTAAATCCTGTTACCTGTAGAATGTCACACCTCTAGCAGCCTACAGACATCCTTTCATTTCTGAGATATTTTTTAATGTGCAAGTTAAAAACAAACTGAAAATAAATATATTTTCTGCACAGTAAATAATGTTTAGAAAATATAAACAGGGATGTCGTTCACAAACATGCTTTTTACAATAATGAAAATCAATGTACTCAAAATCTTAAGATTGGTGCAAAAAAGAAAAAATCCAAACATATTTCTCTAATACACTTGAACTGCTACCTTTTCATGTATTGAAAGATATGCAGCATACAAGTGATAGCAGCATCAGCACTTTTATTTAATCATGTTTATTGGTAAACATTCATACTATGACAAAAAATGCCTTTCAGTGGGCTTTTTTTGAGATGTTTACAGAAATATGAAAAAAAAAATACCAGTGTGGTCAAATAACAATGTAAACAACAGCACCTAATATATGTCAAGCTGCACAGTTTATAAATGCATGTCAGTGGCAGTTTTATTGAATATCAGCTAAGCTTTCATGGCAGTTGTTAAGATTAAGATACAGTGAGATATGCAGTAACAGAAGAAAACTTGTTTCTGGCAACTTTCCTCCCATTAAATAGGTTCATAGGTGTGTACTAGGCTAATGACCACCGGGTCCTTTTTAAGTCTAGCCATGCATCCTAAATCTCTGACAAGTTCTAGTACCTTTGGTAGTGCAAGCAGGGGCTTGGGACATGAAACATTTTTAAACAGAGGCCTGGAAGATGAACCATTTACCTGTGTCCATTAGAGACATAGGTGCCAACATTTTTAGTTGTCCAAGTTACACTTGAATTGGGTTAGGGAGGATCTCTGCTTCACATAGATGATGAGGAGCAGTTTCTAGAGTACATACTTGTTTCTCCATCAGATGTTATTTATATCACAGGTAAGGTTTAAGTCTTTAGAATGGATACATTTGGTGCTGTTTGTTTTGTAGCTATGCAGAAGTTCCATCAAAGTGGGTTCTGAAAAGCCTTGTATGCCACGCATAGATCTTCCCTCAATAAGCTATAGGAGACAGAACATAGGGATAGGACTTTGAGATAGGACATGTTATTTATGCCATTTATACTTCTAGTGAGGAACGTTTGAACTGCTGGATATGCCTGGTTAAGTACATACCATTAGGGACATTGTACTCAATAATAGGCCTGATGAATGCCAAATACAGTGAAACAGTGACTTCCTAAGACTTAGATGTCATACCTTTGTTTATAAGTTACACATCATCGAATGATTTCCTCACTACCAGAAACATGTGATCATCAAAGGCTAGATTGCTATCTATGTGTGTCTCCAAGTCCCTGACTACTGGGTCGACTCTCAGGAGTGTGTTGTCAGTATGGTAGTTACCAGGAGTGGTCAACTTCCTGAAGGATGCTATTATGCATTTCTTGGCATTTTGTTTTAGTCCATGGCCCTGACATCAGTTATCTGTCTGCATCAGACCTTCCTGGAGAATATTAGTGTCAGTGAGGGATTCCATGACTACTCCTAATTTGCAACTATCTGCAATTTGACCTTCCAGGGGCCCATGACATTGACCTTAACTTCAAAGAAGTAGATAGCAATAAGGAGCGGTGCCAGGACCAATCCCTAAAGGAATCTACTAGTGACTCATCTCTTTGTAGAGATGGACTCCAATTCTAACTTCCTGGGTCCTGTCTGTAAGTCAGCTGGCTATCCACCGGGTGACATAAAGGTTTATACCTAACGTCTTGAATTTACTAACAATGCTCAACTTGGGCCATGTGTCAAATGCTTTGGCCAGATCAAAGTAGACAGTGTGAAACATTTTGCTGTCATCCATTGCTTTTTGTGACTTACTCAAAGAAGTTCAGCAGGCTGAGTAGGCATGACCTGCTCCAGATGAAACCTAGTTGGGTTGGGTCTAGTGTTTGGAGGTTTGCTATGTCATTATTGATCATTTTCATGATAATAATTTCAATGACTTTGCATATGAGACTAGTGAGATTTATGGATTTGTAGTTTCCAAGGTTGGTAGATAGGCTGCCTTTGTGCAAAGGGACAATGGTTAACATTCTCCATTCATGAGACACAAAGCCTGTAATGGCAGATATGGTAAAACAGTGATTCCAGATGGCCTGGGATGCCATGTTTCATGCTATTTAGAAAGCAGCCTGAGATATTGTCAGGGCCCATTGATGCAGTGTTCTTGGCCTCAGCAACAGCACTGAAGGCCTGTTCTGTAGTGATTGTGGGGGAGTTATTTTTGATGTTATTTCCTGAGGAGGAGGCTGGGGGGGTAAAGTTAGAGCTGAATTTGTCTGCCAGTAGGTTTGCTATATCTTCTGGCTCAGTGCAGATGGCTTCATTAACACTGAGCTGTGCACACAAGTGTGTATTGTCTTTGAGGTTGCAGACATAACTAAAGAAAGCCTTGTGATTGTCCTTGGTCTGACAGTCCAGATTTACATCAAATTTGGATTTGGTAGACTTTATTTGTCCTCTGTTTTGTTTGTTTACTTTGATGAAAATGCTCGTATCCTGTTGGGTGCTATACCTCACAACTTGTGCCACAACTTCTTTCCTTCTGTTATACGGTGTACTGATGTTGCAATTATAGCAGGGTGGCTTTTTTTAGTTAGTTTTGAATTTATTCCTGAGGGGTACAGCTGCCTCTATACAGCTATTAACATGGTTCTATAGGGTTTCTATGAACAGCTCTGCATATACAGCAGTGTTCTCAGGGTTTAGGGGGGGCATGCAATTTTGACAGGTTATCACTTAATAGTAGGAAGTTGCCCTTGGAGCTGTTTGTGAATGTTCCTGGATTAGCTGGGGTTTCAGGTTTTATTTTTACAACAATGGAGACCATTTTGTGATCTGACCTTACCAGTGAGGACATTTCACAAGGGGGTGTGCAGTGCTATCCCGTATTAGAAAGAACCAGATGTAGCATGTTTGCATCCCTAGTCAGTGTATTGACATTCTGGTCTAGGGAGTTTGTGTTTACAAAGTCCATGTATTTCTATATCTGCAAATTTGATGTTATGCATGATTCCCAGTTAATATTGGGGTAATTAAAGTTACTAATGAATATTGTATTGGGTTAAATAGTGAGTGTCTCCAGTAAGCTCAAATCATACCTCTCAACTGTACAGATTTTCACAGAATGTCCAAAATTTTGCCTGATATTTTTGGTCTGTTCCTCATAAAATTTGTGATTTTTCTGGATTTTGCTGGGAAATCAGTGAGGAATGAATTCACTAAATAATGACAGTAATTTGAGTTGCAGACTTAATATCCTTTTGAAAATGCATGGTAACACAAGATCTTTTATTCTAGCAACTTTCTAAGTTTATGAGAGCAATACTTAAAATTTGTCATTTCTGAGGCTTTATCCCCATATTATTTTGGCTTTGTCCAGATCTTTTGTGCCAAGAGGTTGAGAGCAATGGCTCAAATACATGTCATGGGTTTCCTTAGTCATACAGAAGGAACTATAGCTTGCAAGAAAGTGATACCTGATTTTGTCTCTGGTGGTTTGAAAACAGAGAAGCTCAAGTGCATTGTCCTGTTTGACCAGCCTTGAGCTATATTTATTTTTGATGTAAAGACCATTACACTAAGTAACACTACAAATGCTATATAATATTACAATGCCAAATACAGTAATAAACAATATTACTTAATCCCCCACTTATTGCACTATTAATATATAATATTACATTATCAAATGCAGTAATACATAAGCTGAGTTCATTTATAAAGGGAAATTTTAATATTCAGTCCATTCATTTCAAAAGTTAGAATGTCTAACTTTTCCAATTAACAGAACAAAATATACACCTTAAGAAATGCTTAGCTTATGCTTAGCAATATGCTGTACACTCTGATGTTAATTTTCTACAAATGGTTACTCTGACTAATACATTGTTTGTGCCTCTTAACTCACCATGAAATTCACTGTTAAATTGATAATTTTAACCAGATGTTGCCAAGCAACATCATTAGAAAAACAGATCTGAGCAGGGGGCTGCTGTACCATCAACCACCTGCTAAATCTACTGATATATCAAACATTGACAAGAGACTGCCACAATGATCATTACAAAATAGATTTGCTAAGTGGTGACATGCTGTATCAGTTCATTACATTTTGCAGGAAAAAAATGTGGTGTATGAAGTCTGAACTAGTTTTTGATAATAGAATATCAAGTGGTGCAAATATGAGCTTACTGTATTTTGTTTACTGTACTTGACACTCAATTTAGTTATAAGTGGGGTTAATAACTCATTCTCTTAGTAGGTAAGGTGATGTGAGATAATGGTTAACTATAGTTCTGCTGCAAATGTGAAGCAATCAATAATGTTAAAAAATGTACTTTTTTTCTCTTTTGTCTTGTTCATCTGCAGTCAGAGTGTTGCTCTCAAGGCTAAAGGTATGTGTGTCTTTTTCAATATAAAAGAACAGGTAACATATTTTGAAGTGTGTTGGATCTCCAGATTTGCTGCCTTTGCTTGTGAATGAATGATCAGAAAATGTCTTTGTTCTGAGATGTAATTGTTATAATATCTGATGGATTTAATGGCTAGCAAATCATTAAGACACAAAGGCAAATTAAAATGGAAGAAATCAGACTTGGATACATATTGGTGTTTCTTTGGTTGTTATGACAAGTAAAAACAAGTGTCACTGGTTTTATTACTTACTGTTCTCCAGTGTCAGAAACATTATGCTATGTGATTACCTTTGAGGGCTGGAAAAATATATTGTGTATAATCATGTGCAACACTGTGTTATGATATAGATGCTATCTTGATTCGTCTGTGTGGTGTATTTATCTGGAAAGGTATCTATTTAAAGACTAGTTATTAATTTAACTAACTTATGATAGTCAGGGATAATATTGCTGTAGTATACTCTTGCAAGGGAACTTGGTTATTTTGTTTTTATGTTTTTCTCCATGCATTGTCTACTTTTAATGGATTTTTAAATTTATTTTTGTGTGTGTGTGTGTGTGTGTGTGTGTGTGTGTGTGTGTGTGTGTGTGTGTGTGTGTGTGTGTGTGTGTGTCTGGGGGGGCTAACCTTTGCATACTATCAGTAAGATATGTTAGTGGGTATGATTTCATATATGGCTTAATTTAAGAGCTGGAGGGAATTGGGGGTCTCTGGTTCTAAACCCAGTTTGTTAGCAGTACTACCATAACAGAAAGAAAGCTGTGGGTAACCTTGACCCTTCTCACCCTGGACATCACCTGTTTGAGCTGCTGCCTACTGGCACATGGTTCAGGTCCTCTCCATCTCAGACAAACATACTTAAGAACAGTTTCTATCCCAGAGCCATATGTGAACTGAACAATGATAAATACTCACAATTATATATAGATAATAACCATTTGCACTATAAGGTATATGTTTCCATTCCTATCCACCTTACCTTATTCCTTTCATGTGCAATTATACCCAAGTACAACAACTTAGTTTTTTACTGCATTGCAATGCAATATACTGTATTGTTTGGTATTGTATTGTATTCTCTTATTTGTTCATGTTCATTATATGTGATTGCACCTTAGGAGGATTGCTGTAAATGTCATTGTACTTATGCAATGACAATAAAGGAATCTTATCTTATCTTATCTCATCTTATCTTATCTTAATTGGAGAATTCTGCCAGCTATTCATAGGCAGTGTGTGTGTGTGTGTGTGTGTGTGTGTGTGTGTGTGTGTGTGTGTGTGTGTGTGTGTGTGTGTGTGTGTAAATATTAATTTGTGTGAAAGGCAATTACATTGGATAAAGGGGCATTGGATGACATTGTTTCACAGAGAGATTGGTGTAGGGATGATACTACTGCCACTGATGACAGGATGCCACCAACTGTAATGCCAAGATAGCTGTTTCCAAAGGGGTTTGAATAAATGGCTACAATGACCATGTGGCTATAATGGAAATATTCTTAGATGAAGATTAAATTTGTAACCCTATAACATGACTATTCAATATAGATGTGATAGTGATAATAGCAATGCAGACAGTTTACATAGAAAGGATTTAGGATAATGTATAAAATGTACATGTGTCTCAAGTTACATGTCTCGATGGATGCCTCTGGAAGACTTACTTGATGTTCTTAAGGAGGTAAAATTGTGAAAATAGCAGTAATGCCAGGATAAGTTAAACTGTAATGCATTTTCAATTATCACTTGCTTATTTGCCATTTGAGTATTGTTTTTTTCATGGCTCTAGTAATGTAGACCTTTTATCTTTTTGAATACAAAATAACAAGGCTTGTCTTTTGAAGTATATTGGATCTCCAGAACTGTTGTTTTCTCTTATAGGTTCATAGGTTCATAGGTTCATACTAGGCTATTTGCCCTAGGGCATTTATAAGCCTAGCCAGAGTGTGTTGGGCTTTCGCCACCCATTTTAAATGAATTTTGCTATGCCCTTTTTCGAGGTTAGTGTACTGTGCCTCTGTCTAACAGTGACACAGAAGTGATACCCGGGGTAAACCTACTATCTCCCATCCACTCATCAAGATTCCTCTTGAAGAGAGACAATGGGGGAGCCTAACCTGGACTGGGATTTTCTTCCAGAGTGAAGGGAGCCTCTGGGTTATGAATTTGTCCCTCCAGCATGTCCTATTTATTTCAGTGCTGAGGTTCAGGTTTCTTGAGCATGTAGCTCGATGGGATTTGGATTTTCTGAGGTGCAGCATGTCCATTAATTCCGGGTTGGACATGGCTTTATACGTCAGGCACAGATCGCCTCTGAGCAGGCGGTATGCCACTGAGTAGAGCTAGAGTTTCTTTAACCGGGCAGCATATGGCATCTGTTTGAGCCCTTTGATCCTCTTGGTGAGGTACTTTTGGGGTCTTTCCAGTTGCTGCAGGTGTCTGGTAAGGTACATCCCAAAAGGGGCATTGTATTCAATTATGGGCCTGATGAGGGATGGGTAAAGAGGCACGATGACCTCCCCTGATCTAGATGTGAATCCCTTCATGATTAGGTGGGCTATATAAAATGTTTTTCTAACCACTTTGGCCACATGGTTGTCAAATGAGAGATTGCTATCAACTTGGGTCCCCAGGTCCCTAATTACTTCTTCTGTACTTAATGGATTATCACCTATGTGGTAATTTGTGGGCACTTTGTTTTTGCCAAAGGGGATGACTATACACTTTTTGGCGTTTAGCTTGAGGCCATGACTCTGGCACCAGTTGTCAGTTTCTATGAGGCCCTTTTATAGGATGCTTGTGTCGGCTGGAGAGTTGATTATGGCGCCCAGTTTGCAGTCATCTGCGAACTTGGTCAGCCACAGTCCTTCCGTGTTAGCCTGTACCTCCGAGAAATATATACCGAACAAGAGAGGTCCCAGGACTGAGCCTTGTGGGATGCCACTTGTAACTGGTTTGGAGTCTGACATGGCTCCAGGAATTCTAACCATGTGGGTTCTGTCCTTGAGCCAGTTTGCAACCCATCTAGTGACATAGGGGTTTATATTTAAGCTGGTGTGTTTATCTATAATGCCCGAGTGGGGTATTGTATCAAAGGCTTTTGCAAGGTCCAGGTATGCTGTGTAGACCACCTTCCCCTCGTCAATGGCTTTGGTGACTGTTTCAAAGAAATCAACCAGGTTTAAGAGGCAGGATCTGCCCTTAACAAAGCCGAACTGGGTAAGATCCAGTGTCTGTAGGTCCCCAATATCTTTATTTATGAGGTCCATGATGATCCTTTCCATAGCTTTGCAGACCAAGCTAGTCAGGCTTATGGGGCAATAGTTTCCAGGATCCATTGAGGCACCACCTTTGTGGAGAGGGACCACCATTGCTGTACGCCACTCTTTGGGTACATATCCTGTAGTAAGGCTGAGATTGAACAGTAGTTTTATGTTTGGGTTTAGTTCTTCTTGTAGTTCATGTAGGATGCAGCCCGGGACACCGTCTGGTCCCATTGATACTGTGTTTTTTGCTTTGGAGAGGGCAGCTCTTACCTGAGCATCTGAGATGTCAGGGGGGCAGCACTCTGCTGGGATAGATATTTGCCCTTTTGGTGGGGAAGGGGGGGAGAAGTTTGCGCTGAACCTGTCAGCTAGGATGTTGGCAATGTCTGTGGGTTTGGTGTATTTTTTGTCATTTTGGACTAATTCTGAGCATATCTGGGAATTCCCACCCAGGTTCCTAACATAACTAAAGAAAGCCTTGTGATTATCCTTAGTGTCCTGTGCAATTTTTCTCTCAAAGCTGGCCTTAGATGATTTTATGAGTGCCCGTAGTTTTTTGCCAATACTGATCAGAGATGCCTTCCCTTTTTGGGATTTTGCTCTGTCATGTAGTAGGTTCCTCCTTCTATTGTATAGTTTGTTTATGGCTGAGGTCCACCAGACAAGACGCCTAACTTTGGAGGATTGGGTCTTGGTTTTATTTGGGATTGCATGATCCATGCATTCCTGAAGGTGTTCATAGAATGCATTTATAAAGGATTCTGCGGTCTGGGCTGTATTTTCCACAGGCCCGGGGGCTTTGAAGGATTCCACCTCGATTCTGAGGAGTGTGAAATTTGCTTTAGAGAAGTTTTTCACTGTGGTTTTCTGGGCAGGGGCTGGGGTCGGGATGTGAATATCTAGTGAGATTAGTTTATGGTCTGATCTTACCAGTGAGGGATACACTTCTGGTCTGGAGAATAGAGTCCCCATGTTGGTGATGATCAGGTCCAGTATGTTTTCCCCTCTTGTGGGAGTGGCAACAAGTTGTTCCATAGCATTTGAGTTTATAAATTCTAGGAACCTTCGGGCTAGGGTGTTGGAGCTAGAGTAATGCTCCCAGTCTATGTTAGGGTAGTTGAAGTTGCCCAATATAATGGTGTTTGGAGAGACCTTCACATTTTCCAATGTTCTCAGGAAGGCCGAGTGGGGTTCCTGGGTTTGGGAGGGTGGTCTGTAGCAGGCTATAAACTGGAAGGCAGTTTTACCCACTGTTAGTTGCACATGGATAGTCTCTGATGCTTCGTGCTGTGCCACCAACCTGGAATAACCTTATTAATGTAACAAACAAAAATGAAAGACCAGGAACTGCATTTTCACCAAGATGTAGTTATTATAATGACCGATGTCTTAATGCCTTGCATATCATTAAGACACCAGGGTAGATTCAAAGGGAAGGAAACAGACTAGCATGCATACTGGCATTTCTGTGGTTGCTATGACAAGCTTGAAAAATTAATTATGAAAGTGCTGCTGTGCTGTACTGGACCGTAACCAAAATCTTCTTGAAACACAAAGTATTGTTAGCTGTTTACTGCTGGATCAGAGTCTCCTTATAACACAGGGTTTTGCATGACTGCATCAGCAGTATGTTTAAAGCCCACAGCCTTGCAAACTGTACACTGATAAAAATATATATACTTTGCAGCACAATACTATTTTACTGTAAGCACAGTTACTACTGTAACAGCTTATAGCTTAGATGTTAAAGTTTACTTCTCACTCAGCATGAATGATTATTCTCCTACTTAATACCTCAGAACAAGTGTGTTCCTACAAATAACTCTAACACAACTTGGATTTTAAAGTCTTTTTATACTTTTCTTGTATCCTGTTTTTTTTTTCTTTTTGGACTTTGTACAGAAACATCTGTTTGCAGATGCTTGTATTTTTAGACTTGTTTTTCAAGGAAATATCTTGTGGGAATGCATGTTCAAATTGTTTTTTTCTGCTGACTATGTCCATTTATCTGTGAGAAAGTACATCAATCTTTTTCTAATATTGTGACAAACATGTTTTTCAGGAAACATCTTGTAAAAAGCATGTACTGCTGATTTATAAAAAAACATGTCCATTCATCTGTCAACATCTTTGCTGATATTGTGGGAGAACATTTTTTTGGAAACAGCGTGTAAGAGAGCACATACTGCTGAGTTTATAGAAAGGATGTTTATTAATAGTTACAGTCAGAGCTATGTCACATAGTATGGTTGCTCATTACATATTGCTAAACTCTATTCCTACATTTAAACAAGCTTTATTGTATGCCTTATTTGTTTTGCATTTTTGTAGCAGACTTGATTTCAACCTTTATTCATTGTTTAGCACACTCTAACAAAGGTAAACTGGTTTTACCCCTTAGTTTTTTTAGTTTAATTTCTCTAAATTTTTTGGGTTTCTAATACTATGATGGGAATGGACCCCATTCCTAAGTCAGGGTATAACCAAATTTCAAGACATTAGTATTGCTTCAATTTTTGATGTTAGCCAAAAGTGCTCTTCATAGCACATGCAATGTACCCAGGACTGACTCCTTCCACAATTCAAACTGAGTTACATGCATTGATGTCATATTTAAATATGGCTGTAAATTTTTATTAAATTTATTGCTTCTGCTACTATTGGAACTATCTGGGCATCTTTCTTCCACATTGTTCTCATTTCTACCTGCAGATCCTGATATTTTATGACTTTGTGTTTCTCTATATTTAAGACACTGTAATCATTGGGTGTAACAATTTTAACGGTCAATGCTGCTTTTGTCATTGTTCATGGACTACTTTATCTGTGTTTCTGACATATATGTTTTGAATTATTGGTAATGGGTGATCCTATGTGATGTATATTTCATCATTCATGTTCCCAGTGCTCCTCAGCCATACCTCTCAATGTCTTAGAGCAAGAAATCTGGACAAAGCCACAACAAAATGGAGGGTCAAATCCCAGAAATAGGGACACTTTTTTCAGTATTGCTCTTGCAAACTTAGAAAGTTGATAGAATAACAAGCTTTGCATTAGCATGAATTTTCTAGAGGATGTGAAGTCTGAAACTCCAGTGTCTGAAATTATTTTCTGACTTCAGTCCTTAATGATTTGCCAGTGATTTTCCAGAAACCCACATTTTTATTTGAAACAGACCAAAATTATGAGGCAAAAATTTGGATATTCTGCAAAAATCTGGACAGTTGAGAGGTATGTTCTCAGCTGCGTCTATATTTTAGTGTTTGCACAATCCCTGCTGCAATAACCTTGCCACATTATGGTGCCTTTCAATGTACAAGCCCTCTGCCATGAGTATATTATACACAGCAGCAAGCTGTGAGATTATTTCCAATTTTTTGTTTTTTACAGAACCTGCATTTGCCTGTTTTTCCAACATGTTTAATGGCTTTTGTAAACCAGTGTGCATGTAGTCCACTATCCTGGGCTGCCATTATTAACCTTCATCCTTTTTTTTTCAACTCACCTCTCCTTAACCATTCCTGTGTCAAATCCTGATCAAGATGAGGTTGTACCAGGAGATCTCGATATTTGCCATTATGTTTATGGATTTTCATATTTCTTTCTCATCTGATCCTTCTCCTTATATGTTTTCTTTTGTTGCTGTTTGATTTTTGTCTACTTCTGGCTTGACTTCCATTCCCACTTGCCATCTAAATGCTTTTGCTAAACTAAGCAGAGAGGTCATCTTGGACTTCTTCTCCTTGTGTTGTAAAATGTTTACTATGTTTGGATCTGATGAAGTCAGTAGATACTTATGCAGTCCCACAACTGCAGGTCTATACATGTAATTAACTTCAAGGAGACCCATACCTCCTTCAGAGAGTGTAATATATAATCTTAGTATACACTGATTTTATATCTCATTTGATAGGCATGAAGCATTTTTTTTTTGTTTTTCAGTCCAACTGATCCAATACCTTTTGGGGCCAGTCAATCACACCAAAACTGTAAGTTAAAACAGGAAGAGCAAATTGGTTTATAGCTTGGACTTTATTCCTAGATGTCAATGCTGTTTTCAATATTAGTTTTGGTCTTCTGAAGTATTCCTTACAGGGTTTTATTCACATTTGTTAGTGTTTTGTTGCAGATTCTTCATCAGTTCCCAAATATTTATATACCTCTTCCTGGTCAACTTTCTTTATATCACATTCCTGTCCTAAATCTATATTTTATTGGTACTCTTAACTTTCATGCTTTAAACATCGCTTTTGCAAATTTATCAAGACCAAATGCCATTCTTATTTCATCTGAGAAATGTTTAACCACTTTCTGTTGTGCTTTCAACTCCTCATCTGCCGATCTGTACAGTTTTAAGTAATCCAAATAAAATGGATGAGAAATGTTTAAGCAAGTTTGTTTTCTGAGAGACAAACTGTAACTAAGACCTAATCTGTTAAGTAAACAGCTTAATGGGTTAAGGACAAGACAAAACAACAGTGGTGACAAAGTATCACCCTAGAATATCCTTGAATTTTTATCCCTGGGATAATAATTTGCCCTTTGTCATGGCTTATTTGCAAAGAGGTTTACCACTGTTTCGTGGTTACTGTAATGCAATTGATCAATGTAGGATATATGTTATACATGTGCAAATACTCTTTTATCCGTGAATGTGGAATGCTGCCAAATGCTTTCTTGTAATCTCTCCATACCATACTTAGAGTCTTCCCCTATTTGCAATTCTCTATTTTTACTTTATTTAGCAACAAATGATCCTTTGCTCCATAAGACTTTCTTTTGTTACCCGTTTTTTTCTAGAGTCATGACTAAGCTTTCTTCTAGATGACTATAAACTCTGTCAGCATCAGTTCCAGTGTATAGTTTGTACATTATCAGAAGGCAAGTTATTGACCTATAGATTTTGGGATGGCTTACAGATTCACTCGGAAGGAGGTGTCATTTTTCCTGTTGTTAACCAGGTTGGTATTTGTTCAAGATGCACATATAACTATTTTTTACTCAGGGATAAATCTGTGTGTAAAGATACTTTTAGTCAGAAGTTAGGTACTGCATCTGGGCATGGAGATTTCCATTTAGGAGCTTTTTTAATTTTGTTTCAGTTTCTCTGGCCATTACTTTATCCCATTTCATAGGTTCATAGGTTCATAGGTAGGTACTAGGCTATCGGCCCAAGGGCCTACGTAACCCTAGCCAACAAGGTTCCCTGGCTTACGCCACCCAAGAAAGTTATTTTGCTGTGCCACTGTCGAGCAGAGACACAGAAGTGATCCCCGGGGTGTATTTCCTATTTCCCATCCACTCATCAAGATTTTTCTTGAACATATCCTGTACATTTGAACTCAGTACTGTTTCTTTTAATTTTTCTATCCAGTCAGCATCTTTGTTATGTTCCACATGGTCTCCATAAATATTTCTCTCAAATTTGTCTATTTCTTCTTTTTTTGGTCATGTCTCACTTCCTTTTACTTTGTTTCCCAGTTCTCTATACAACTTATTTGGGTCATCGGGTTGCTTATTTTGTACTTTTCCTTTATATTTATCTGCATATCTTGTAGGTTTTTCTGCCTGTACTGATATCCTAAGTTTATTATTTCCAATAGTCTATGATAGGTCCTGTTCTGTTCTGCTCTGATACTGCACATTGCTTTTATTATGTCTATCTTTCTAAGTATTTTTGTTGAGCTGTTCCCTCTTCCATATTCTTCTAACAGTGACACTTGTTGTCTTAATTACTTTGTAGTTTTCTTTCTTTGATGCTTTCATGATGGTATTTCATTTCTTCTCTTCCTCTCCCTTATTGCTCTGTGTTTTTGTGGTAAGACTTTATCTGTTATTATTTTAGCTCCCCAGCAATGTGTCTTGTTTAATTCTGTTACATCACATTAATTTCAGTTAATAGTCTTGATTACTGTGTTCACCTGTTTTATCCCACTTCTCACAGTTTGGGTCTTATTGACTTAATGTAATTTATTTCTTTCATCAAGCTTAATATGTCTATCCATCTTTATTAAATTATGAAACTCTTACCGTAGATAATTTTCTTCTAAACTGAGGGCACATTCTTTGCCCTCAGTTTCCTGTGGGCATTCTACAGAAAGTTCCAGAATGTCTTCCTGTGACATATTTTCTTCAGCTGTATCCTGCATTAACAGTTTCTCCCTCATATGAGAACTCATTGGCCCATTACTCCAAAACATTAATTACATCAGAGTTGCCATTGTTTCCTGTTCCTTCCCTTGCTGTGCAACTCCAGCTAAACTTTTGTACTGGTTCCTGGTGAAAACTTCAGAGCATCATATGGCAAGTGATCAAATGCTTTTTATTCTACCTGTTTGTCCTTAATTTTGGGAATCATTGTTCTAGCATGCTGTGACATTACCTGAGTTGGATATTCTATGCTAAATCCTTCACTTTGCAGGTAATACATAACTTTGGTTCTTATTTCTTTAACTTCTCCATTACTAACCCTCTTTTCAGCTTTCCCTCATTATTTTCTTATTTTTTTGTATTGTGAAATATTCCATATCAGAGTGCCTTTGTCTGTATTTCTCTTCAAATATCTTTGGTGCTGCTTTTTTATTATTGATTACTTTTGCTTTCTCCTTTGCATAAATGCCGCACCATATCAAATATCTTTTTCTTTCCCATGTCCACATCTTCTTCAGATGTCTCCTGCTCCACCTGTTTTGCCTTAATTTGGTGACTCATTGTTCCTTCATGATGTGACATAACCTGTTAGGCTTTTTACACTAAATCCTTCACTTTGTATGTGTTCCATAACTTCAGTTTATGTTTGTTTAACTTCTACCTTACTAATCTTCTGTTTTATGTTCTTATGTGATGTGGACTGGTAACATGTCCACATTAGGTGGGAGCGGTGTTCCTGCTGGCAAATAACCCCTACACATACTGTTGTGTCACTGTCATGGAACATATGTGGGTTGTAATAGTCCACACAATCCCAGAACATGTCCAACAGAATGCATAGATATTCCCAATGGCACAGAATGGCAGATGTGTAGCAATCACATAGCAAGCATACCACATGCATATGTGGAAACATAGTGGCAGTGACAATGGCATGCAGGTGAAATAATGTGTGACACCCGAGCAACTCTAGTGTCCCCACAGGGAGCATGTCTATAAAAACATAGCAGAAAGTGCTGTACAATACAGTATATGTCCCAATGGTGGATAAACCGGAGACGTACCACTTGCATTGTGTTATCATTAAGTTGGAGCTGATATGGTGGTGGGAGACTGATATGTGTATTGTATTTGTATTGTATTATGGCAAACAAGCCATATGTGTTGCTCAGACATGTTTCCATTTTTATGTCTTTCAGGGACAATGGCACGCCCAAGGAATCCAGCATACAGTGCCACTGAGGATGACATAATACTCACCAGCCTCATCCAGCACTACCAGCTTTTGTTCTCCAGGGCAAGCCATGACCAGCATGAGCGCACCACCATGTGGAACGTTGTGGTCCGCAGGGTGAATCAGGTGGGCATGCACAGCCATATGTATGAGCAGGTCTGCCATCAATGTAGTGACGTGCTCCGCCATGTACGTCACCGTGCCACTGCTGTGCAGGGTGACCACCTTGCAACAGGGGGGGCATTAACATCCATCCCCCCCCCTCACCAGAGTGGAGGAGCTGCTCATGAGCCTGGTGGCACCTGTCTGCCCACAAGAGCTACAGACATATACAGTCATGGAGGTGGGTGCTGCCCACCCACCAGACATGGAGTATGCAGGCAAGGTTCCAGGGCATATCAGTAGACCACTGTTGTGTATGCATCTGTACAGGTAGGTCATGCATATGTGAGATGTGGAGTCTGTTGCTGTGTAGTACTGATAATCAGTTGTGCATAATCTGTAGTACTGTGGACTTCAGCTGTTATTTTACTGTAATATTACACCCACCCTGTAGCAATGCCACAGCTGTGGCCACTGACATCAACTCTATCTCATCTCAATGTGGGTACCTCTGGGATACCAGCAAGGCAGCGGCTTGATGCTGGCGAGTATGGTTTAAGGTTATGCTTGGCAATACACTGTGCATGTCATAGCTAAGGTGTAGGCTATGTGCACATCTAGCTCACCTACCCATAATGCATGCTGTACATGTTCACTGACAGAGCACACACCTCACTAATGGGATTATCAGCCTCAAACACATGCAATACACTGACCATCTCAGACAACTGTGCCTACACTCTGGTGCACAATGCCCAGGCACAGCTGGCATCTGCCTAACATACACAGCTATGTCATACACAGAGCAGTTGAACATGCTACACATAAAGAAATCCCAATCCCTCTGCAAACATATGCCCCAGGGTCCTACACCTCAACAATACATTACACAGAACATACTGGAGGGATAGGGCCTTGTCCTGAGGAATTCTCACACTCTGGAACAGACTACCCATTCATATCAGGCAATGCTACTCATTGTCCCTCTTTACAAAAACACTTGACAACTGGATGGGAAATGGGGAATTCACCCTGGGTAGTACATCTGTGCCACAGCCTGACAGGGGCACAGGGGAATAACATTATTTGGTGGTGCATGCCTGGGAACCCCTGTGGCTAGGCTTATGTAGGCCCAAGGACCAATAGACCAGTACTCACCTATGAACCTATGTGTACCACAGGCGACATCAGCCAGGGCTCAATACAGATATGACCTGCATAATGGTGGGACATTGCCAAAGCCATGTGTTGCGATGTGTTCTGATGTACCAGCACCATGTTGGGTAAGTCCAGGAAGTTGCAGTTATGATGCATGTGCTGCACAATTCACACCTCACCCCAACCCAGGGATGACATCCCCATCTGTACAATGCTGGTGCCACTGTACACCTGCATGTTTGCCCTGCATTGGCAGGGAATATGCCAGTACACATGGCATTCCTAGTTTGGGATACTGCAATATGGCGCACGTGTAGGCCACATATGTCAAGCATTTGAAATGTAGCAGGAGATGGTGAGGATGTGTCATCCTGAAACACAACAGTGCACTGGAGGGGAGAGACAAACCCACTGAGAATGGCTGTATCTGCACACAGTGAAGGTCATGAAGTGTGGCAGACATAACCCTGACTTCGCGGCACTAGTGATGGGACTGTATGACCTCCAAGGGCTGTGCACATGTTTAGCATGCAAACATGCAGGTTTGGGGAACATTTGCAGGCCTAACTGATCAACTACTGGCTCATGATGATGGCCCATGATACTATACCCCTGCCAGGTATTGTGACCACAGTAGTACACATAGCAGTTATTGCTACACACCATCATGATATGTGTGTGCACACATATGCACCTACAAATGGTATGCATCCCAATTAACATCTTCACAACTGACACATATGGCTTATAATGTAACTGACTGCCTAGGTCATATGCCACATATCAGGTGTGTGTAGTATTGCCATATGCAGTAGTGTTGTGCCATGGCATGTCATGGAAGAGAGTTCCATGCCAATAATGGTCTCTACACTCACCATAGGTACAGTACATTGTGTCTGTGGTCGGTCTAATGGTATTCTATCACTCATACATGCACCACTGATGATGACATCTGTGAATACACATCAGGCATTCACAAAAAACGTGTCCACATATAATCCAGAAACACACAGAGGCTGTGAGCTGCAGAGGAAACATAACTGACACACAGATAGACATCCTGCAATGGTGTGTACACCTGTGAGGTATGGTGCACAGTACATGCCAGGGTGCTGAACAGATGCACAACAATGCTGTGGACATGGGTGCAGTGTGTTCCAGGGGGAGGCCCATCACCTACTAATAGAATCCATGCATCACAGCCATGTATAATGTTGGTAATGGGGATTAACTACAGTTGCACTGCATGCTGTTGAGCACCACATGTCCTGCATGCTGACATGTGTGTAATTACAGGTTTGTGTGTGATACTGTACTGCTCCATCACCTGCTATTGTGTGTGTTATGGGGGTGCTGGTGTTGTCTGTAGGTGCTGTCTGGTGGAGTGTATGGGTTGTCATGTATGTCGACTGCATGTGTATATGTTTGTGTGTGTGGCCATGTCTGCACGTGTGTGTGTGTGTGTGTGTGTGTGTGTGTGTGTGTGTGTGTGTGTGTGTGTGTTTGTGTGTACTGTTTAGTGGTCATGTACAGGTCTTACAGTCTGTTCCCTGTTTTCCCCTCACAGGTGGCGATGTGAGGCTGGGTCCTTCCTGCAGGGAATCTGATGTCACTGATACAGACAGTGACCATGAGGATAGGTGTGTTGAGGCACAGGCAGGGTCATCAGGGGCTGCTGCTGGGCCACCAATTGACATCCCACAAGTATCCACCCCATCCATGCACACAGTCACACTGCCTCTATATACCTCATCACCGTTGGCCTTAGCTGAGGGACAGTCTACGGTTGGCATTGGCCAGGACAGTGTGGTAGCTATGGCACATGTGTCAGGACACAGCAGCCATAGCCAGATGTCCAGTGGGGTACCACATAGGCAGATGTTCAGGGGTGCTCATCAGAGCACTGCTAGTCATCATGCCCCTGGCAGACGTGCTACATCTATATCTATAACACGCATGTTCCAGGCTGTTATGGAGGCTCAGGCATGAATGGAACGGTACACCAGACAGGGTCTAAGAGTGCAGAGGGCTCATCACACCTTTGTAAATGACAGCATCTGTGACCTAGCACGTGCCATTCATAATTACACTGTGGTCATGGATAGACAGTGGGGTGAGACATTGGATCTCATCAACAATGTCATGTCCAGGCATCAGGACAGAGCGGGATGGTTGCAACAGCCACATGGACATATACCAGCAACATCAGCAGCTAGAGGTCACTGTGGATGTCCCACCAGTCACAGCCACTCCCATGTGGCATTACCAGCTCCAGCACTGTGGGGGGGGATGCTGTCCACAGACCATCGTAGCAGACCATGTGCATGTGGCCCTGGCCAGTCTCAGGAGGGACCTGGATCCATTGGACATTTGTCAACCTCAGGGACAGTACCCGATCTGGCTTTGTACCTGATACTGCCTGTGGCACCCCTGCCAGGCACAGGTCCAGTGTCCATGGCTGGAGATGGTGAACTGCAAACCCTGCCAGGTACGGTCTGCAGCTGTCTCACAAATCCCTGTATAGGGCAGCCACATGATGGAACTGTGTGTATGCAGACACACACACATAAACAACATACCTAGGGCAACCACATACCTGCACACATGACATCACCATTGGCCCATAGCACTACTCAGCCCCCTCACACACACACAAACATTGTCAATTGTATGGCTCAGCCTAGGCCTTTGGCAAACCAGCAACACACCTTGTGCATATGATGATACCTGTGCCACATCCTGTCATCTGTAACATCAATGCAGGCACAGGCTAACATGGTGCTGATGCACAGGGTGACTGTACAACAGTGTAGCAATGGAATGCTGTGTAGCATGTTGTCAGCAGGAAAGTGAAATGCTAATATCCTGGAAGATGTAGCTGTGCAGCCATGATGCATTATAACTGTAATTAACAATGTTGTATTGTTTTCACCATTATCTATTCTGATTGGCTGATGGGTGTAATGGTGTCAGCAGGCCTTTTACAGTGGACACCAGTAAGTGTAGTGGGTGGTACACATGACATGGCTGGGTACAACACACAGAGCCTTTGGTTTGGATGCAGTACAGATACAAGACTTTACACATGGGGGTATGTCCCCATGCAGGTAACACATCTGTTGACCATGTAATCCCACCAAGACAGGATAGGCACAACCACACACTGGTATATATGCAGTCTGCTATTTGGATGACATAGAACAAGCTAACAGCAGGGTGTATATCCCTTTCCCCACTCTACTGCAATCCTCACCTCAGTAACATGGGTGTGCCAATGCCGGTGGCATAGCCTTACCCTTAGGAGTCTACTACTGTGAATGGTGTAAACAACAACTAACTAACCTGATATACACTGTATAGTAACCATAAACGAAAGTAAACCAGTTCCGATAGAACACTCGAGTGATGTTGACAGTAATCCACACGGATGTGTTACATAAAAATAATAGATTTATTTAGCACGCTTTCATCTTAGAAACCAAGACTTCATCAGAAAACAGTTACAATTCAAAAACACAGTGCTTTTATACCCTTGAGCTAGTAAATAATTAATTAGCAATCAATTATACATCTCCCCTGTCATACTTAAAGCAGCATGCCAATATTTCATAATTTCAAAATGTTTAAAAAAAACTACAAATAAATGGAGCTATAAAAATGCAATGAAATATGATACTAGTACATTATGTGTAAATTAATAACAATAGTATAATAAAATTTAATTTAATACATTCCATATGAATTGATAAGAATAAAATATAACTTTTTCTACTTAAAAGGAAACATTTAAAGCTTAAATGAATTGTATTTTAATACAGGCATTAATACTACATGCTTCATTGATACCTGGGGGGGTGGGTGAAATCCAGTCTTAGCTGACATTTTAACTCTTCCCTGTCTAACCTGTTTTTCCAATCACCACCCCTGATGTCATTACCAAGGTTCTCAAGAATACCAAAAAGAAAAGTTTTACATAAACTATTACCCTTTAAATGCTTATAGAGAGCATTATTATCATCCTCACGTCTAATGGTATAAAGGTGCTCGTAGATCCGTCTACGCAAAGCCCTTTCAGTTTTGCCAACATAAAACTGTTGGCAGTTCTGACTAATAGAAATATAAATCAGTTGCTTGGAGCCACATGAACCTCTCTTCAAACATACCTTTCTCTTAGGGGTACCACTTTCCACCCAGTCGACCCCTAAAATATATGAACAGTATGCCAGGAACCACAACTCCTAGCTCCTCTTGATGTATCATTTATTTTTATAGGATGTTCCAGTAAAAACTTGAGGTTATTATTAGTTTTAAACACAAAGTGAGTTTTTTTTACCTACAAAATCCATAAGACCATCCTCACCCTTGAACATTACCCAATTTCTCTTCACTATTTGTTGGATGTCCTTACTGAGTAACCCATATGTCAATACCATGGACTGACAATAATTTTGTCCACAGAATATTCAACAGGGTTTGTTAAAATTTCAAGGGGTTTACCCAATAGGGGTACAAATTTCTTACCCCATTCATTTATAACCTCCTCACAAACAGAATGTAACAAAGAGGTGGGGTACCTCTTATCCATAAAGAGGTTAACCAGGGTAGCTATCTCAGTCTTACAAATCTCTTTACTGGAACAAATTCTAGCTACCCTCACCATTTGGCCCTTCACAATGTTTTTCTTAGTGTATCCTGGGTGACAACTGTTATACTCCAAATAATCATTTGAAATTGTAGGTTTTTTATATATTCTCGACACAAAACAACCCTTAGTATTATCCACGGAAATAGTTATACCCAGATAGTTTATGGACTTATTGTCTTGTGTAACAGTAAATTTGAAGTAATCACAAACAGTATTGATGTAAACAAAAAATTCCTTTATAGTTTCATCCCCCCTCCATAATATAAAAATATCATCCAAAAACGGAGGTAGGTCCACCATTGACCTGAGAATTTGCTGTTAAATATATATAATTTCTCCCAGGAATACATAACGAGGTTGTCAAAAAGGGGGGCACTGTACAGTATTACAGACAGCTATGTGGGGGGAGAGACTCAACAGTAACTGCAATGATGGTGAATGTGTCCACAATGGCCACACCCAGTGAGTTATAGCAACCCCAGTATTACTGCACACCTCTACAGTGTAGAGGAGGGCATTAACACAGCTATAACCTGTGAAGGACTGTATATCCACGGGATGGCACCTATGGAATGTTGTCATTTGCCAAGCAGTCCTGGGGGAAACATATTCTGTGAATGGAGGTAGATCCCTTAACATCTACACACATTCCTACATGTGGGATGGTGTACAAAAGCCTGCTATGATCTACATAGGCTGTGTGCACCTCCTAACCCTCATCTACACCTGTCATGATTGCGTCAAGGAGGTATACCAGATTTGGGTTGTATTCTCTGCCTTTGACAAGTCCAACATTGGCGGGGTCCGAGGTGTTAAGATTACCAGTGACATTGGCCATAGGTTCATTGTTATGTTCCATGTCCCTGAAGACCAGGCTCATCAGGCTACTGGGTGCTAGTTCCCAGCTGACATGGTGGATTTGTGGTTGTCCTTGCCAACATGGGTGAATCCATTGTCTGGTGTAGGCCTGTTGGATCGTATAAGGGATCCCAGCTACTTACTGCACCTGTCCAGGGGGTTCCCCCAAGTATGACACTTCACTTGACTGTACTGCATGACATGTTAGTAATGCCAGCTTGACATCCTACAGGTGGGAAGGAGTATTGTTAACATGTACCGCCCTTGTCATGTAGGGTCCTGGTTATGGGATCTGCTAAGGCTGGTAGTGTATTGCAGGCCAGACGTGTTTGGCTGTGGGTGGGAAATACCTATCTGTGCCAGATGTATGTTCATTGGGTCTCTCAAACCCATCAATGGTGCATGTGGACATATATGTTTTGGTTATGTTCCCAATTTCATCTACAGATGTATGTCCATATATGCCTATATAGATATATATGTGTGGATGTGGACATCCCACAAAATGGCCTCACTTTGACAGATGCCTGGTGTCAAAGCCATGGCCTCAAGCTCAATGCCAAAAAGTGCATTGTCATCACTTTTGGTAAAAAACTCTGCACCCATAAACTACCACATAGGCGGTAGTCTGCTTAACACCAAAAGTGTGATAAGAGACCTTGGGACACAGGTGGACAGTAGTCTCTCCTTTGATAATCACATTGCCACAGTAGTCAGGAAATCCTTCTATGTGGTACACCTCATCACAAAAGGTTTCTCATCCAGGAAAAATTAGGACATTGTTCCCCTCTACTCATCACTCATGAGACCCATTATAGAGTACAAAGCCCCTTTTGGTATGTACCTCACAAGACATCTACAACAACTGGAAAGACCACAGAAATACCTCACAAAGAGGACTACCAGCCTCAAACAGATGCCCTACGCAGACCATCTCAAAAAACTCCAGCTTTACTCTGTCGCATATCGCCTACTCAGAGGCAATCTCTGCCTAACATACAAAGCTATGTCAAACCCAGAGCTGTTGGACATGCTCCATGGGACATGCTCCATGTAAAGAAATACCAATCCCTCCAAGCTACATGCTCTAGGGACCTAAACCTTGTCACCACAATAAACAGAACATGCTGGAGGGATAGATTCCTGTCTCAGAGGCTTCTTATACTCTGGAGCAAACTACCTATCTATATCAAACAAAGCTCCTCATTAGCACTCTTTAAGAAAAATCTTGATGATTGGATGGGAGATAGGAAATTCACCCCGGGGATCAGTTCTGTGGCTCTGCTTGACAGGGGCACAGGAAAATAATTTTCTTGGGTGGCAAAAGCCAGGGTACTGTTTGGCTAGGCTTATATAGGCCCTAGGGCCAATAGGCTAGTACCTACCTATGAACCTATGAACCTTTGAAAGGGAGACAATCATTTCTCCGAACGGCCCTTTCTGCTTACCGAAAGGATTAATCCATCATTTCTAATTGCACCGAAGTTCAAAACTCAGCAAATCGAAAAGCAGCTTCACTGATTTTCAAACTACAAGTTGGAATACATATCGTAATGCAGGGGGGCAAGTCCCCCTGCACCCCCATCTGGGGGGCTGTGTCCCCCACAACCCCCCTACTTTGATATTCTATGTCCGAGTTAGCACTACAGTGGGAAAAGGGATATTTTCCCCATCCCCACTATAGTGCCATCCACACCCAAAATGCCGAATCTGCAATAAGCGAATGCATAGTGACATTCGCTTATTGTACATTCGATGCATTTATTCCAAGATTGTGCAATGTTGAAAACTTACTTTCGACCTTCCACCTTTTGGATACATGATTTTCTCCCTTTGAAAGGTGAACCATATATATGTTTACACACACACACACACACATATATATATATATATATATATATATATATATATATATATATATATATATATATATATATTGCTGTATATTTGTGGACCTATGGATGTATACATATATATCTATAGATGCATGCGTATCTATGTATATATATATATATATATATATATATATATATATATATATATATATATATATATTGGCATATATATGAATATATTTCTATATCTATATCTACATATATAGATATGTTATATCCATTTAAATATATATATATATATATATATATATATATATATATATATATATATACATATATATATATATATATATATATATATATATATATATACACACACACACACACACACACACACATACATACATCTGTATGGTGGAATACATTCCCTGTAGTGTTGAATACCTTGGCTGGATAATATGTATGTATGTGAAAACATCATGATTATGCATATCTGCCATGGCTTAGTGGTAAATCACTTTGTGTATGGTGTGCAGGGTCCTGGTTATCGAGCCTTGCAGGAGCTGTTCATTTTGTTGCTGGGCAAAACACGGGCTGTTGGATACAGAGTGATTAAAGCACTTTAAAGTAGTTGTAAGGGGTTTGCGTGGGTTTGTGTGGAGCTAAGCACTGCTAACTTCCGATTACAATTTCTTACACTCGGTTAGCTTCTATATTGCTTAACCTATGTAGGCAGTGCTTAGTGCAGCGCAGACCTGCTTACAACTGCTAAAAATTGCCTTAAGCTGTCTGAATCTAACTGGCCGTGTTCTGCCCAGCAACAAAACAAACAGCTCCTACAAGGCTCAAACAAAGGACCCTGCAAACCATACACAAAGTGATTTACCACTAAGCTATGTCAGATATGCATAAGCCTGATGTTTTCACAAACATATCATCCAGTCCAGTAATGCAACAGTACAGAGAATGTATACCATCATCTAGATGTATGTGTGGAAATATATTAATCTATAAACAGATACAACATATCTAAATATGTCAATATATATATTTTCTAAATCTCTATACATTTATATAAATATATATGAACATATATACATGCAAATGCCTACATCGACACATATATGTGCCTACACCTATATGTCTACATATACACAGTGAGTTACATATGTGTACGCAGATATACATCTATATAGGTATATACGGACATAGTTATTAATATGTAAGCAGATATATATTTCTATATTGGTATATATGGCCATACATCTGTAGCTAGCAATAGCAGAGTAACAAACATACATATGTCCACATGCAATGTTAATGGTGTTGGGAGGCCCCACACACTATACATCTTCTACAAATAGGCCTCCCCCCAACAGCCATAAACGTCCGCCATGTAATACACTACAAAGTGTTGCAGAACCCAAAACCAGGACCTGACATGACATGGGCACGAGATGTTAACAGTACTACATGCCACCTGTATGATGTCAGGCTGGTATTGGTGACATATCATGCAGTACAGTCTGGCTCCCATAGGAAATGTAAACTGTGGAAGCCATCAACATCTCCAGGCTACGGATACACAGATATGCAGATACATATATACATATGTACATATATGTATATATATATATATATATATATATATATATATATACATACATATATATATACATGTGTGCGTGCGTATGTGTGTGTGTATGTGTGTGTCTGTGTGTGTGTATATATATATATATATATATATATATATATATATATATATATGTGTGTGTGTGTGTGTGTGGGTATATATATATATATATATATATATATATATATATATATATATATCTATATTTGTATACATATATATACATATATATGGATATATATGTATACATATATATGTATATACATGTGACTACACATACACATGCAGATATATGTACAGTATGATATATATGTAGAAGGTGCACACAATATGGAACAGCCACTATGCCTACAATTAATACCTGAACAACTGGACACTGTATGGGCCACCCATACAACTGACATTTGTTGCCTGCAACATATACCCACAGAGAGGTCATAGGGAAAGCACCACACACAGGTCAGCAGAAATGTAATACCTTTCATTGTGTACTATTACAGTTCTATATGCCAAGTCATATAGCTGTTCAGACACGGACATCCATATACACAGAGGTATGCAACTGTGTAACAGTTATATTACTACAGTAGTCTGGAAAGGTTCACAACTGTTGCTGTTCAGGCCAAGCCCTTCGATTTGTACAATAGTGAGGACAGACTGTGCCACAGGATAACAAACGATCAACAGTATGTAATGCAGGTGTATAGTTCAGCAGCCTCTATATGCACTCTGTACAACATAAGTTGGTGGTAAAGACGTCATGTGATCAAATGTGTTGTAACTGTTAAATAATAAGGCATAACTGACACCATCACATGCACACTGACAAACAGAACAGTCTGTATGGCAGGAAATGGTAGGCTTGCATTAACCCAGGATATGTAAGTAATGTAAATATAGGTGAAGTATACAGTACTGAACATCCAGATACCTTAAGGCAGCTCACCCTTGATAACCCTACATATTTTAACAGCCTAGGTCATTTATGGTGCTCCTCCCCTGACTCATTAATACAGGGCCGTATACCACTGTTACATACACTGGCCTCTAGAGTGCATAAGAGCACACATGTATTGTTTCGGTGATGCCCACCGTATGTGTGGGGGATATAACAGACATGGACTGCTGGGAGCAATGGCAGTGTGATGTACTCACAGCCCACTATGGAACAACTGCCTACAGCATGTCATATGTGCAAAGTCTGATATGTAGGTGGTGAACAAAGGCTGGGACACAGGCACACATGTGGAGAACTGTTGCCATACACTAAGCAGGTTGCTGGTGTTACAGGATAGTCTGCAACATACCCTTAGTCAGGGTATTGAAGTCAGAAACAGAAATGGATGTAGCCATGTACTGATAGCACTCAACACACACACTGCCAGTGACATATCTGACACAGGACCTGTGTGGCGGACAGACAACACATGATAGGCACACCTCTGGCCACAAAGAGGATAGGCCCACAGTTGACAGCTATGCAGACAGACTGCATTCCAAGGTATAGTTATTTGTACACACATACACCGTGTAACACCAGTGCTATACAAAGCATAACAGAACTCTACTCACGCTCTGTCTGTAGTTCCTGAACATCCTATGGATATGTAGCTGTCCTGAGTGTGCAGGCTCTCCTGTAAGAGGTAGTGCTACTTGCTGTCTGTAGCACTGATGCATATACACAGGTAGGATGTCCATCACACAGGAAACCTATAGGGACCACGCCCACATGATGTAGGGATTTATAGTGGGTGGTTGCCATGACAGTGGTAATTGAGAGTACTACACATGTGTAATCATATATATATGGCTATCTGGATAAGTATATGTACATATATTTCCACCTTATGTCCCGGCATGGAGTGTAGCCCTACCCCAGCCCCTATAGTCCCAAAGTCGTGGTGCAAGGGGATGTCAGGTATGTATAGCAGGAATATTAGTACACTTTTGCTACTGTCATTGGGACTATCTTCACAGACATGGTGTGTGTGGAAGGTCACATCTGCTTCTAACATGTGTGCCACTGGCTACTGACAGCCATCCTAAGGAAATCATTGTAATGTACCGCTGCTGGCATGTAATGGCCCTGTTGACTGCAGCAGAGACAATGTCCAATATATGTGGAAATTCTGACACACTCTGTACAGCCCAGTGGTATACACATAAGCCCTTAGTGCACAACATGTGTAACATGCCTGTCAATATGGATGTAGACAGCCATGTAGATGGGTATAACACATAACGACTGGTATACATTTGCCACCAGGGGTTATGCATTCACATACTCCTGTCTGGCCTGACACATAATAACTGCTGGTGCAGGGGTGCCATGGCCACATACTACACACTAGATGTTGAAATACATCTGTACAGCATCCCACTGCTTTGTCTGTCATACATGACTTTTAAGGGAGGCACAACAGCAGTACATCTGGCAAGTATCTGTACATGACATCTCACTGGGTAAGTATGCTAAGCTGCTAGGTATGTAACAATGCACTGTACAGGCTACAGGAGGACTGGCTCAACACTGGCCTACAACCCCTATGGAGGAATGCACATGTACCTGCATATATAGCAGGCTCCACAGGCATATCAAAGCACAGGGTAAGATACACCTGTGTGAAAGTGCATAACCACAACCAATGTGAACTCAGCCACAGCCTCATATGGTATGCCAGCATAATATTCCAGTAAATGGACTATCTGTTCTACACCATCCTCATATGTGCCACTCACAGAATGACCCTACATATACTGGGCTGCTACACAGTTTGGTCTGATGGCTATCTGTGGTATGGGACATATGTGTGTATGGCCGTATGAATATGTACGCCAATACGGTACCATGCAGTGGGGTAGCATGTAACATCAGATAGGAGGGGAGCTAGAACAATGACATCTACCAGAGTCTGTACACAAGCTAAAGTACATATTAACAATACACACACTGATGACATTCACCATAGGTACACAGACCTCAGTACTGTACAATCATTCACAGAATGTCCAGGTTATGTCATGAAATATAACCCCTACTGTACATAACATGTAAAACAGTCTGATATATCACTGGTTTGTTATCAGATATGATGACACTAATTATGGTGTATGGCACATATGCACCACTTCCTGCATGACATATGTACAAAGGTTGACAGAGGTGCGGCTGGAAGCACATACACAGAGCCAATATTGACATGTTGCTGTGATACCCTCATACATTTACTCTTGTACCAGGGTTTGTTGCAACATATGTCCTATGAGGGATATTAAGTCAGTAACTGTCACGGCCTTCACTATCTACAGACTGCAATCCTCACACTACCTTCTGCAGTCCACAGATAGAGCCTCTGTGGCTAACACATGAAACCAAAGGCACAACACTGGCCAGTCTGCAGATGGCCCTGCAGAGGGTTTTCCTCATATACATGGACCTGACATGGCAGGTATTGCAACATGTACGACAGCCATATCCAGACAAACACTGTTAAACCAACATTACTCCAAATGCAGTATAGCAGCATTTACAGTCTATAGTCAGGTCAGGCACATCCCCCTCTTGTTTGTTGCCCCTCTTTCCACAGTGTATGTTGTTAGAGGTAAAT
This sequence comes from Protopterus annectens, assembly GCF_019279795.1. NCBI lineage: Eukaryota > Metazoa > Chordata > Ceratodontiformes > Protopteridae > Protopterus > Protopterus annectens. The sequence goes on from NC_056734.1 coordinate 131,974,180, forward strand.
CCACAATCCATCTGAGATGCTGTTTGCCAAACAACAGATTTGGTTCCTGCTCACAGTGAATGAAAAGGGCCAACACCACCATGATGTTCCTAGATATTGGAGTGTGTTGCCCTGCAATTGGCTATGGGAATGTTACCACAGCTGTTTCACATGCAATCAGCTAGGGGAAGGCTGCAATTCATGCAGAGACCATCAGCTGATCATGAGTATCACTTAGATTACACATGCTGCTGCCTAAGCATAGCAGGTGTGGGTCTCCACATCCATCAGTGAGGGGGTGGGAGAGGCAGACAGAGGCAAATATCTGTCAGGGAGGGGTTGGAGAGTGAAACTGTAGCATGTTTGTTTCACACACCTATCAGCACAGGGTATCAAACCCCCGACAACTATGTAGTGCTATCACAGTTAGATGCATTTATTGAATGTGCCACATGAGTTACCTGTTGTGGAGCACTCAGAACATATATGTGATGGTGAGTGACATCTACAACAGAGATACAGTACATATAAGGTAGGTGACGTACACATGCCTGTCTGCATGAACAGGTGCCAGCATCAACACAGCCACAGTCTCACAGGGCTGCACACACATTGACACACTTGGCAGGGCCAGGAGTACAACTCATCAATAGTGGGATTGCCACAACACATCTCTGTGCAGGTATCACATGCACCACACGGGTTATACGGAGGTCGTAAGGCGAAAGATTATGAGAAGGTGTCAGACATTGGACAGCATGCTTCAGTATGCCCATGGGGGTTGTAGTGAGTGTGGATGTGGCCATAAGCACAATACAACACACACACACACACACACACACACACACACACACACACACACACACACACACACACACAAACACACTGAGTGCCAGTACTGACATGCATGTGTGCATGTCTGCATGGGTGTGTGGTGGCCAGCAGGCTATACAAGGGTAGGTGATAGGTATAACTTGGCATCAGGCCACATGACAATGGTCTGCATTGTGGCTCAGGGCTGTAGTTTCTGCATTTTCCCACACAGGTGGGTATTGTATCCCCATCCAATCACCACGGTGACTATTGTGTGTGGCCAATGCTGTGCATCACCTGCCATGTATGTGTTCCTTAGTCCATGGCATGGATGGTGTCTAAGATGTGCACACCTCCCACATGCATGTACAGTGACATGTGGAACTGTACCTGGGGTGTCTGGCCCATGTTGTGAACATGGATTATCATCAGATGTACCAGTCTTGCCCACCTGTGGCAGGAACTGGTAATGGGCAGCAGGTTTACCCTGCACTTACATTGATAGCATGCTAGCAGCATTCCCTGGTATCAGTGGCATCTGTCCATACAGGCCATGTTGTCAGGCATGGCATGTCCATTGTGGGTCACATGTGAAGGCATCACAGGTGGTGCAGGTGTCCACTGGGGAACATGGGGGAGGTACACTGTCTGCATGTATGTGCATATTGGACAGATAGGTAAGGTGACATGCCCTCTGTAGCCCACTGCTATCACTCCATAGTCACTATCAGTGGCCAATGTGCAGTGTACTACCCACATAGTGGCTGTTGCCTAGGCATGTGTGTGTATGACACATGGGTAGAGAGTGTGGTCTGGGTAATACTGGGGTTGCTAACTGTCATTGCCTGACCTTGATGTCACATGTATGGGTATGGCTTTGCACCCCAGCCTCTCAGCTATTTTACATCTGTTATCCCAGTACGGTTGACATTGTGATATATAGTACGGCCACTATATAAGAAATATGCAAAACCCACTCCACATTGACCACACGCTCACAACCACCTATACACAGGATATGAGTTGCAAACACACACACGCCCACACACACCTGCCATGTCTTGGAGTAGAATCCCTACCTACCTAGTTTATTACAGTACAGCACTATGCAGTTATAGTGCACACCATGGACATTACTGGAGTATTCTTTCCCCAAAGGTGTATTTCACAATGGATGACATCAGCCGGATTATCAAAGTAGGGTATTTCACATGTACTGCAAGTGAGTAGCCTAAAATGCATTGCTCCTTACACAGACAGTGAGACACACACAAAACATTCACAACTGACATGTGTGGGTATAGAAGCCCTCACTGAGGTCTATATCACACTACAGCATGGAGCTGTTATAGGACGCACCATGGACATTATTGGAGTATTCCTTCCCCAAAGATGTATTACACAATGGATGACATCAGCAAGATTACCAAAGTAGGGCATTTCACATGTACTGTGAGCGAGTAGCCTAAAATGCATTGCTCCCTACACAGACAGTGAGACACACACAAAACATCCACAACAGACATTTGTGAGTATAGAATCCCTGAGCGAAGTCTCTATCACACTACAGCATAGAGCTGTTATATGATGCACCATGGGGATTACTAGAGTACTTATTCCCCAAAGGTGTATTTTACAATGGATGATATCAGCAGGATTACCAAAGTAGGGCATTTGGAATGTGCTGCGTGTGACTAGCCTATAATGCATTGCTCCTTACACAGACATTGGAACACACACAAAACATCCAGAACTGCCACAATACAGCTGTATGCAGTTACCGGACGTGATACAGAGATTATATGGTTACAACCTTCCCAGAGGTGTATTTATAGGTTGGTGACATCAGCAGGCTTGGCAAAGTTGAGTATATGAATTGTAAGGAGTGTGAATAGCCTAAAAAGCATTGCTCTCTACACAGTCAGAAACACAAACACAATTGCCATGTCTGGGGTTAGAACACCTACCTATTTTATCACACTACAGCAGTATGCAGTTACAGGACGCACTACGGATATTACTGGGCTACAACCTTCCCAGAGGTGTATTTCTAGGTTGGTAACATCAGTAGCCTTGGCAAGGTTGAGTATATGAATTGTAAGGAGTGCGAGTAGCCTAAAAAGCATTGCTGTCTACACAGTCAGAAACAGACAGACACACACACAATTGCCATGTCTGGGGTTAGAACACCTACCTAACTACTTTATCAGACTACAGCAGTACGGCGCTACAGGTCGTGCTATGGACATTACTGGGCTACATCCTTCCCAGAGGGGTATTTCTAGGTTAGTGACATCAGCAGCCTTGGCAAAGTTGAGTATATGAATTGTAAGGAGTGTGAGTAGCCTAAAAAGCCTTGCTCTCTACACAGTCAGACATGCACACAAACACACACTCACACACACACAGTTGCCAATTCTGGGGTTTGAACTCCTACCTAACTAGTTTATCACACTACAGCAGTACGCAGTTATGGGACGCGCCATGGAGATTACTGGGCTGCAGTTCTCCCAAGGGTGTATTTCACATTGGATAACCTCAGCAGGCTTGTCATAGTAGGGCTATGGGGAGGGCAGTGTGTGCATGGGCCAGAGCCCATTCATCTAGGGGTAGACACGCCACATGTGGGCACACACAGGGTCATATGTCACAGGTATGTGTATACAACTACTGCATGACTACTTCCTTGTATAGTCATGTTGCACAGCTGGCACTTGCACCACATAGTCTGTAATGCTGACGTATGCTGGTGGCTATTATCTGCAGTGGGTGACATCTGCACTTCATGCATTTGGGGCTTTTTGGCTGTGTGCTGGGTGGGACAGGGCTGGATGGCTCCTTGTCACAATCACTCTCTTCCACACACCTATGTCCATCTGCCTTTGGCTTATTATAGTGTGTTGTCCTTACATATATGTCTGTATTCCTATCCACTGTGTGTGCAAGGCAGGAGTGGTGCATACTGACATGTGTCTGCACTAAGAACTTCGACTGCCAGATATGTCTGGTCCACTGGTGTTTGCAGACATGGCCTTCATGTGTTTAAGTGTGTGAGCATGTCCAGTATGATCTTTCAGTATGTTGTTGACTGACATTGCCTTCATTTCTCCAAGTGTGTGAGCATGCTCAGTATTGCCATCTGTATTGCATGTGTGTATCAAGTCTAGGTAGTTTGTACTGTGGTGCTGACCTTTGTGTTGTACACTGACAGGTAGCATGATGTGTCTGCAAGGTATCCATCTGTCACTTGGTATTGACTGTTGCTACATTTCTGCATAGCGGCGGGGGGGGGGGGCACCTGTCTGTTTCTACATTTCTACACAGGAGTGGGGAGGCATACCTGACTGTTACTATTAAGTCTACGTAGGATGGGGGGGGGACACCTGACACTTGTACACATTTTCTAGGACTGTACTGGTATGACGGGTACTCCATTTCAGTCTGTAGTCTTACCTATCGTGCTGGCTAGAGGCATACCAGTGTACTACAGATCTTAACTTTTAATTACCTACATATTAGTTTCTGACTTCCTAGCCTTCACAACTGACATCCAACTGCCTGGCCTGCTGTAGTCTGTCTGTGTAGGCCTCGGGGGGGGGGGTACCTATAGGCCTCATTCAGAGGCCAGAGTACAGCATTTGCTTGTGTTTGTCTACACCTGTCCTGGTGGCTGTGACTGTTGTTGGGTATATGACCCCCCAGACTGGCATGTGAGTCACTTACCTTGTGGGTGTCCCATTATTGAGGGTGGTGCTGCAGAGCTGCCTGTGTTGGATGCACATAGTAAACTCCCTATACATGGTTGAGCACAGGTAGTGTCATCTTTGGCATCCCTTTTGCTGTATGTGCGAGTCAGAGAGAGGTGTCATTCCCTGGGTCCCTACCATGTCAGTGCATGTGCTATGCATTGCCTCTTTGCCAAGGCCATGGCATACTGGGCATGCCTACTTCTGCCTACTGGGGTAGGCTCAAGTTGTTCCTCCTCCGAGTCACTCCATGCCTGTGCAGGCCTTGGCAATGGTGGGGGGCTGTGTGGCCCTGCCCCATGCTGTTCCTGCTGCAGCTGTTTCCACAGGATTATATTGTGTAGCATGTCACATACAGGCACAATTTGGGTACATGTAGTTGATGAGGACTGCAAGGCTCCACCAGAAGTGTCCAGGCACCAGAACCGTGACTTGAGCATTCCAAACACACGCTCTATTATGATTCTTGTTTGTACGTGTGCCTCATTATGGAGTTCTTGTTCGGGTGCGTGTGCATTTCTGATGGGTGTCATTAGCCATGGCTCCAGTGCGTATCCAGCATCCCCCACAAGGTGACCGTGTGGGATGTCTCCATTGGCAAATCTCTGGTACAGCTGCATCAGATGCCAGATGTGAGAATCGTGATAGCTTCCAGGGCAACCAGCACACACATTCATCATTATGCCCTGGGCATCGCACACGATCTGGCAGTTGATGGAGGGGAAGCCCTTGCGGTTGATGTAGACCCTACCCTGCTCACTGGGCGATGCTTTGATGCATATGTGCGTGCAGTCTATTGCACCCACTACCTCAGGGTATTCTGCTATTTGGTGGAAGAGACGCATATTGCTGGCCAATGCCTCACGGGTGTTGGGGATATATACGTGCTGACATGGCATCCAGGAACTGGGGGAGTACCCTGGATGCTGATGCCTGTGAAATCCCCATCATATCCTCAGTTGGTCTTTGGAAGGTACCTGTAGCTAGTACTCTTAGGCCTACACATACCTTGGTATCCACTGGGATGGGTTCCCCTCTGTTAGTTCTGTGTGTGAGGCATGGCCAGCACAGATCAACAGTTTGCTGTCGGAGGTCCCTGTCCACCCTATAGTGCTCCGCTGTCTCCAGCTCATGTAGCCCTTGGTAGGTTTCCCTGAGTTTGTACACTCCTCTCCGTCTCCTCACTGTGGGTTGGTCGACAGCATTCACATCCTCACCACCCTCAGCCTCTTGCACAAGCTGGTTTATGATAGCAAAAGCAGCCCCTAACATTTTTTGGTTTGCTTTCATTTTGTAAAATGTCCCCGTTTGTATACACCAGTGGTGCAGAGATTTTGGGAAAAAAACAAGGGGGAAGCGTGTTTGCTTAGTTTATAGTGGTGTGCTGGGCAGGGCTGGTCTGCTGCCTGGTAAATTGACTGATTCTGATACATTTCACCTGCCAGCTAATCTAGTTCTCCTTAGTTACCTTCCTACTGCTGTTTTCCCTTCCCATTGCCTTCCTGTTTAAGCCTGGGGGCGTGCCACGCAAATGGAGTGCTCAAATGTGCACAGAGCTGCTATTTCCTGGTTTACTTTTTTTTTTTCTTTAAAACCCAGTGCACGGTGCGCACACCCGCTTAGGCTTTGTAAAGAGTGCTAGGCAGGTTTAGACACACCCCCTAGCTTAGCTGTGCTAAGCTAGGAGCAATCCCGAGCCACAGGGCTCCAATCCGCTTACAGTATGTCTGACACCCCCCTCTGATGTCACCTATATCTAAGTCTTGCACCCAGCTATTCATACTCTTACACTGTTGGGACCTGCCTCACATGCTGGGGAAAACTGGGATTCACTATCCTTCCCCTCATTTGCATAGAATTGCCTGCTAATGCATAGTTAACATGTCCCACACTGAGCCTCCCCTCTTAGCAACCATTACTTACTGGCCAGGTTGTCTTCTGCCTGCCACTGACTTGCATGGCAAAATACTGAATTTAGTTAGACTGCTTATTTTAGGTTTATTTTATTATTTCCTCCCCAGATCCCATTTGCACACCGCTGCCCTATGCTTAAACAGCCGAGATCGGCTAAAAAAAATAAAAGTTGATTTTTTTTAAATTTTTGAAACAGTTTACAATGCCAATGGCCTTATACATGGCCATTGGCATGCTTCCTCAATGATATGCAGCCTTTATTTGGAGCTGTCACAGTTCTGTTTTGGATTTTGCAGAAATGTACTCGGTTACTAACCGAGTGCATTTCTGCAGATAGCACTAGTATTGCACGGACTATTGCAAGCTTCCTGGATTGCAAAATCACCTCATTTGCATGACTTTCTCCTGCAAGTTATGTGATTTGCATGCCAGGCCCCTGCAGGCTGTTCCTGGATCGCACGGCAGACATATTGCCTGTCAGAGCTCCTGCACTAATCATGCATGCCATGCAGGGCATAGAGAATCTGGGGGCCTGTCTATTAGAGATTAGGCTTTTCTTTTTGCATCACATCTATTTTTATTGCATTTTTATCCAAACAAGATATAGTTAACTGAGTGTTTGTACTGTTTTCTTTATTATTTGAGTAAAGCTCGTTTATTATCTTTTTACCTCTTGCACCTAGCATTTACTTATTTATTATATTTATGCACTATTATGTATATGAAAAGATATGATTTCTTATCTGGCTTAGTTTAAGAGCAGCAGGTAAATGGGATATCTGGCCCTAAACTCAGAGTGGTGGCATTACTACTGTGCCATGAAGAAAACTGTGCGGAAACTGGATAATCCTGTCAGCCATCCATGAGAATTGTGTCTATGTCTCTGTGTATGTGTGCGAGCTCACACATGCAGGTGTGTGCAAGTATTAATTTGTGTGAAAGGCAATTAATATGGATAAAGGGGAACTATAAGGCACTGGGTCACAGAGAGCAGTGAGACAGGGCCTGGGCTGCTCGGCCAAAGGTTCAGTTCTATAAGTGGATGTTGTAAGCCCATAGCCAAGATAGCAGTGCATTTCTCTTTATGCTCTTAGGGCTAACCTGTACTTCATAAATTAATTATTTCTGTGTACTTTCTTGCTGCTGTTTCACTGTTGGTTGGCAGTGGATGGTAATGGTGGGATTTAAATCTGATCAGTAACAGCCATCTTAATGTCACAGTTGGTGGCATCCTGCCATTTGGAGGTTACAGAAAGGCAGTAATATCATCTCCTGTCACAGTGGTGGAAGTGACGCCATTGTACCTCCGTAGCCAGCGTGCTGGACTAACAAGCCACATCAGATTTCCAAGTAACTAATCCCTGCTAATACCTCCAAGAACTGAAATGGTATGCCTTAATATTTAAAGCTACTAGTCTCATCTGATAGCAGTTTGTATAGCACTTGACTCTGGCAATGTTAATGGGAATATGGAAATACTTCATGTTTTCATAGTGCTAAACAAACAACTAAACTCAATACAATATATTCTTTTTACATTGTTGCCTGTTCACAATCTGCTTTGTTGTTTCTCTTCCTAGTCTGTAACAGATTAAGCATGTCACCATCTGGCTTCATTGCAAAGAGGAATGCAGACTGTACACTGACCCGGGTGACCAGGGTTTAATTAGTGGATCCAGGACTGGCGGGGATTGGGACATGATCCTCTTGCCTGGTCTGGGAAGTGAATAACAGGCAGTTGGGAGCAGACAGCAAAGTGTGATTTCTCCAGTGGAGATAATGGTAGCCACATCCCATACTTGAAGGGAGGGTCAGAACTGCTTGTTGGCAATATCCCTTTGCAGAGATGATGAACGACCAGCTTGGATAGACCATTCCATGTCCTCCTTCAGATCTACAAGCTGGGAACTCATGAAGGGATGTGCAACTAAGATAAAAACTCTTGAACTGCCCCCCCATGGCTTTCAAAATTATGGCCTCTTCCAGTAAACCATTACTCTGGTGATGGGGGATGAATGGGCAGTTGGCTAGGAGGGAAGTCATTGTCAACAGGTAACAGGAGCAAAGAGTGATAACAAAGATAGATTAACCATGTCTCCATTCTGTTGACAATGCAAGGACACTGAGCATTTGAATATGTTATTCTAGCTCACTATCTTGTTCCTTCGCCATCTGGCTAACCTAGCTAGCTGTTTCTGTTCCTTCACTGAATCAATGTTGTCTTGCTACAACTTCAACTAGTGGACAGCCTCTTGTGTAAGACTTTCTCTTTGTTCTGATGCTTGTGTCTCCTGATTTGACTGTCCATTGCTTGCTTCTCCTCTTTGCTCAGAACCATTTATCTCTCCCAACAGTCTGCAGACTGATTTAGATCTTCTAATTTCTGCAAACCATATTGTTCTGTGTCAGGATTTCTCTCTTTCTTTGGGTTGAATGAGTTTGTTCCTCCCGCCATCTGCTGCTGTTTTTTTTTTTTTTTTAGCATGATCTGAACAAAGCTGTCCTCTAATATTTTTCTCTTCAGGGATGCACATTTTCTCAAATGTACAGAATTTCACAGTATGTACAGATTTCTGTCCCATATCTTTGGTCTGTTCCTCATAAAATCTGTAGTTTTCAAACAAATCATTGAGGACTGAAGTCACTAAATAATGACAGACATATTTGAGTTTCATACTTAATTTCCTTCAGAAAATACACACTAACACAAAACCCATTATTCTAGCAACTTTCTAAATTTATATGAACAATATTTAAAATTTGTCTCTATTTCTGTGCACTTGTACTCCCATTACATTTATTGGTTCATGGGTAAGTACTAGGCCAGTTGTACTTGCAGGCCATTTTAAACCTAACCAGTTTCTCTTTATACGCTCAAAATAACCCATCCCATTTGATTATTCATTGACCATACTCATCCCATGGTCATCATCAATAATTATGTATTATCCCTAAAGAGAATAACTGGGATCATACCACAGATAATTTGAGGGGACCCATGCATGAGATTAGGCATTTAGGAGCTGCATCTGTCCATTAGTAAAGGGGGCAGTTCTGGAGTAAACGTTTCTGTTTCCCATGAATAGATCTGAGTTGCAACTGAAAATGGACAGGGATGAACTTTGTTTTATGTAGATGGGGAGTCTGTTCCATAGCAGTGATATCCTCTGTGAAATATACCTCTCCAAACCATTCTGTTGATGTTGCAGAAGAAATTTGTATCCCTAGACCAAGTATTTCTGACACCATTAGACTTGCTGATGTGCAGTAAATCCATCAGTAATGGGTTGGAGGATGCCTTGTATGCCAGACTCAGGTCATCTATCATTCCTACAAGTCATTTTTGGCTTTATACATCAGATTTCTTTTGCTAAGAGGTCGAGAGGTATGGAACATTCTATCTCCATATCATGTGCACATTCTACATATTTTGGGACTGTGTTCTCATTTTGTTTGGCTTCTTCTGCCCAAAAGAAACTCCTCATCTTCCCTGGGATATTTAAAAAGTGTTCATTTTTTTCATCATTGTTTTGCCAGACAGTGAGTCATCCTAAATCTGTGTACATTGTTCTCATCCTTGATGGTATTTAGGGAGGACCGCTGTTTATCCAGGGCTCCCCTGTGATATGTTGTAGCCTCTGTTTCCATCTCCAGTATTCTGGATATTTTCCGAGATGCCAGTGGAATTCTCTTCCATTACGGGCTCCATGCTGTTACTGTTGTTGCTGCTATTTTCTGTCTGCATTTCTTCTTTTTTCCAGCATTTTCCTGGGAATTGCTAGACTATTTACTAGATTTTTGGAGAATCAGTCTGTAACTCAATGCTAGGAATTGACTCCCTCTCCATGTTAAGCAGAGTACCTCTCTAGCCCTCTTTAAGAGGAACCTGGACCACTGGATGGGAAACAGAAAATACACCCCTGGGATTCCACCTGTGTCCCTGCTGGACAGGGGAAACAGGTGCTGACATTGAGGCAACATGGGCGAAATTCTTGGCTAGGTTTATAAGGGCCTACAGGCAAATAGCCTAGTATCGTCCTGTGAACCTATGAACCTATTGCAGTAATGGTTTGTGGGTACTGTTCTCCAGAAGTTTTGACAGAGGGGGTAGAAGTGCATTAGGGTAAGGGATGTTGTAGTCATTAGATGTAGGGGCATTCTATTTCATTTTGCCCTGTCACTTGTATAAATATCTCTTAGACTAAATTATGAACAGCTTTGTCTAAAATATTTTATTAAAATATTTTTGATTTAAATTTTTAATTATGTGTAATTTATTACAGATTTTATGTTTGAAATAGTCTTGGGACTGGAATGTGACTGAAAAGGGTCTATAGAACAGTCCATTCTCCTGGTTAATAAAATAATAAATATATTACAAAATGCTTTTTTTTTCAAAATTTTAGTTCCTATGTTTCCTTGAGAGACTGGTTGATTCTAACTAAAACTGGGTATGCACTGACATAAAGATATGGTTAAAAAGTGGACCATTTTGTCAAGTCATATGGGATACATTTGTGTTCCGTTGACATATTTTAGAACTTTAATGAAGTTCCTACAATTAAAATATTGTGTGTCTAGTGAAACAAGGGCAATAATTGGTTAATACTCTGTTCTAGGGCCAATAAGTGAATAAAGGCATGTAGTTGAAGTTATTTGGTAGGATTGATACAGCAGATTTGTTACTTGAGGGGCGGTGAAGGCATCCCATACTGTGTGCTTTTCTGAGACCTCACAGTTTCTGGTAGTGATGGAAACAAGCTGAGCAAATCCAAACATCTGCGCCACTTGGACAAGCTGAGTAAATCCAAACCTCTGCACCACTGGTGCGAGTATTCCTCTATGACCAATTTCCAATTGGTGTTAAAGCAACCTTGGTTAAGCAACTCACTGGTAATATTAGTAGTCAGACAGGGGGTGCATCTTTCACTGTTTCTTCTGGAGATTCTAGAAGGATGTAGACACAAGCAGTAGTTAGATGCTTTCTAGAAAGAGGTGAGAAACGACTGTTAGACAATTGAGGTAGACAAATGTTGAGGGACATGTTAATCAGGTAGTCAGACACAAATATCAACTTTCAACTTATTTGCTTTCTGTTAGAGCTGCACTTGCACTCCATTTGTCCAGGGAAAAGCACTTTGGAGTTATTTATCTGAAGGAGTAGCAAAGTTTTACTGGTAGGTAATATATCAAGCTTTTTTACAAATTCTTTTGAAAATTTATAGCAAGTTTTTACAAATGCTGTGAGAATTTATATCTATCAGTCTGAAACCAGCTGAGGATGTCCAGATAGGGTCAATTGGATAAGTTAAAATTACATTATCAAATGTAAATATGGGGTTAAGATGGATGCCACCACACAGCAATATGCAGTTTATTGTGTTTATTCATGCATTTATATTGTGATGTGGTTATGTAGTTTAAAAGTCAGATGATGTCCTTCAGAGAGCTTGTTGTGTAGGTTTCCAAACATTTAGTTTAATAATACATGGAATGCTTCTAGTGTCCTTGTATGCAAGCACTTCATTGGAATAACTTAGAGCTGGATTGTTGGGGCAGGACAGAGGCTGTGAAGACTGGCATGACACAGTATGCAAAGCCCATATAAATCTTATCAAATGCAAAAGGATCAACATCAAATTTCTCATTGCAGAGAAATTGTCTGGCAGACTTGTAAGTTAAAGTATAGCCTGATTGCTTATGGGGTTGGATGAAGCATTCTGAGTTTATCAGGAAGACTAGCTTAAAGATGGATGATGGTCGGAGTGAGAGGAAAGAGTGAGCACTTTAGTGCATAAGCCTGTCCCAACCAGAAAAGTAAAATATCAGAAAGAGTTTTTTTTTTCCCTAAGTTCTTTCTATGCCTTTTTTGAAGGCTTAATCTGGTGGAGGTCTTTTGGGAGGTGGTGGTGAAGAGTACATGAGTATGTAGAAAAGTAAAATATCAGAAAGTTTTTTTCCCCAAAGTTCTTTCTATGCCTTTTTTGAAGGCTTAATCTGGTGGAGGTCTTTTGGGAGGTGGTGGTGAAGAGTACATGTGTATGTAGAAAGGTGTTAGTCTACAGCTGGTTTGTAGAAACAGGAATAGCATAGACTTTCTCTGCAGATAGACTGACTCCTATTGAGTATCTTTTCATCTTTTCATCTGTTTAGCTGCTTGATTTTAAGAAGCCCTATCACTTCACTTTAGACACTTATAAAAAGCTTCAGTTTGCAAACTTATATAAAAAACACTTATATAGGCTAAACACAGGCTGTAAGCAACTACATTCCAAACTGTGAAGAACTGATGTGCACTTCCAATATTTTCAGTATTTTAGCAGACAAAACGACCAAAAAATTGCCGGTACACTGCATACGAGTACTACACAAAGTCATAATTACTGTTTTGTAAGCCAAAGCCAAATTGCTTGTAGATATGCTGTTTATATGCGAGGAAGTGAGGATCCTTTAAGAGACTGATATTCTGATTAAGGTTTCTTTGCCATGTGCCCATTGTGTACATGGATAGCCTTTGGCTTCCTTGAGACTCTAAAGTATTTAAGGTTGGTATCAGAGAATGAATGAATGAATGAATGAATGAATGAATGAATGAATGAATGAATGAGTGAATGAATAAAAGAAAGAGTGAATGAATCAATAAAAGAATGAATGAAGAATAAATGAATGAGTGAATGAAGCTGGCATCACTGTGTCAGTGTGCTCTCTAGTAGGTTGTTATAGGTAAAGCAATGCTGTTTACATGTACACTGATCCAAATGATACTCCCCGAATCTCAAGCTTTATTTTGGATGGAATGGTTCAATAGTTGTTTTTCTGCTATTGTTACTGAGTTCAGTAACACTAAAAAAGTTTTCTCATGGAATATTATAGTACCAGAGTATAACAAATCAATTCTGTTGAAGGGGCACATGAAGGAGTGCTAGAATAAAGTAGTCACAAACCACCAAATAAATCTAAGTAGCAGTTCCTTGCTATAGTGGATCAAATTGTTTTCCCGCTGTATAACTTTTACGTGATCATTGTATTTATTTGGTTAGATCAGTATTCAAGTCTAAATTTTAGTGGCTGGTACTGGTAGTTGATCTGCTTTACAATAGCTGCTACTTATGAAAGTCTCCCGACTTCACACACACACACACACACACACACACACACACACACACACACACACACACACACACACACACACACACACACACACACACACATTAGATTCAGGCAAATTTTACTGCAATATGATAGTCACAGTGACATGACTGGAGTGCCTATCCATTTCGTAGTAGAGGATGTTAACTCTTTGCACTTTGACTGGAAATTGAACATTTATAGTAGAGGTAGTGGTATCATTCTGTATCTAGATGGTTGTTTGTACAGTGTATACACATATATACATTTTCCAGCTACAGGTACTAGTACCTTGGATATCATATTATCTATTATCTCTTATTATTTTACTCAACCCGTGCCCCTGCTAGACAATTCTGAACATATTGGTAATTAAATTTAAAGCATACTTTATGTATTTTAAATCATCTAGTCAATTAATTAGAAGATTTTATAGACAGATTATGATTATACCTCAAAGGTGCTAGATGAATTTTCATTGGATAACCAAAATGCATTATGTTGAGATAAACCAAAAAATATTTTCAGTATAATAACTACTTAGATATTCTAGATCATGTTCCACCGGTTAGACTTAAACATTCTTATGTTAGGAAACCATTGTGGTGTAATACAGATTAGCCTGGAAGAAAGCTAAGAAGACAGCTTATGGAAATTATTTAAAAGTCATTCTTTGACAAAAATTAAACAGAGATTAAATAAGTTCATCAAAGCTCTTAACAGGAAATCTGTGTAAAGAAAGCATACTATTAGAAGCCATTAGTAATCTGTATTTCTGAGGATAGGAATGCTTTCTTTAGCAATGCTAAAACACACACTGATCACTCTAACACAAATAATTTGACATAATTATTTATGTATTCATTTGCAATTATATATTGGAAAAGTCCAAATGGGCTGAAAGCCATTTTTCAGCAAAGGCCAAAGGAGAAAAAAACACAACTGTACAATTATTAACATGCACATATCTAAATGTATCACATATACAAAGACTGCTCTATAAGGACTACTTTAGGAATTACAAATGCATTCACGTACAGTATCCAAATATTTACTGCCTGGCCATCAGGAATGCCAAATGTCCAAATGTCATTGAATTCATTAAACAGTAGGTCACGCAGGACTTAAGATCATATTCTGCAGCAGGTCCCGGTGTTGTCCTTGGTATGTTTTTTAAGAAGTGTAACTCCTTGACATATCAATATTTTGGCACTTTTATTCCAATCAGTGGTCTCCATACTAGATCCTTTCTTATTCAACCTATGTATTATATCATTGTGAATTACAGATCTGTAATAAGTAGCACAAAGGCAGATAATTCTAAAATTGCATTGTCCTGGTCCCCTTCAATAACCACACATCACACTGAATGACATTTGAGGACCTTATTAAACTTAAAACATAGCTCTGATAACCAATATTTATTAATGACAGCTGAACATAGTATATCTTATTTTAATCATAGCATAAACATCCATGTAATGTTAATTAGGATATCATGACTGCACTCATCCTGACCCAGGAAGCCTCCATACCTCCCCTTACTTACTTTACTTATGAAGCAGCATCCAACAACTCACTTCATATACCATTTATTGGATTACACATCCAACCAAATAACTCAAGACAGCGTGACATTACTCATCCTGATCCAGTAAGCAGCATCCATACCTCAACTCACTTTATTTATGAAGCAGCATCCAGGAATTCACTTCATATACCATTTATTGAATTACACCTCCAACCAAATAAACAGCCTCCTTACCCCCACTTGCTTATATTTACCACTTAAACTTCCAACCATCAGAGGGGAACAGAAGATGGCAAGCCTGTCCCTCTTCTCTGCCCTACCCAGATACAGGAAATAGCCAGAATCAGTCCACCAAAAGAGGGAGGGAGGGAGGGTGGGTAGCAAGTTCATGCTAAAATGTGATCCCTTACCCAGCTACACTTGCCTAAACCCCTTAAGCCCCTCCCTCCTTACCTCATTTCCTCCTAATCATCCCTCTTTCCCATTTAACACTTTCATCCCCCCCACCCTTATAACTTTTACTACTATATTTGTCTAGCCCCTCAGAAGATGTTCCTGGACACATTGGTTTGTTATTAAACCTCATTTACCATTAAGCAAAACTAATGGTAATGTAATTTTGCAATCACATCTTGATATATTGGTAGATTGGGCTAAAAGGCATCAAGCTGTGTTTAACATTAACAAATGTGGGATATTCCACTCTGACAAGACAAACAATGAGTACTCATATACTGTTACTAATTAAGGACCTGGTGAATAATATTTATAATTATATGAATTTTGAATGCAATGTACATCATGTGCATAATAAAACTTTGGCCACCACGAATGTAATAACGAGAAAAAAAATTTCTTGACTGCCCGGGCTTACCTTGTCCACTATAAGTAGCTCTGCTAAGACATCATATTGACTATGGGTCCTCATTTTGTCTATACGTAAGATTCAAGTATGAAAACTTAAAATAATGCAGAAGATTTATATTGCAAATCTGAGGTTGTTAAACATATTCAGTTTTATAGACTTAAACAATGAAATTCGTCAAGGCCTTCTACTATGTTCAGATTTTTACCTATACTTATTGAATCATGGCATAAGTACTCAAAATAACATAATGTGTTCTTGTATGAATACAGTTAGATCTTCACACGAGTGAAGTATTTTTAGATGGAAAGACAGTACAGTAAACTAAGTTTGACTATTATGCAGGCATCATCTTATATTAAAAAAACAGCTCCTGGGCAATTATGTAGATATTGATAAATTTAAAAAAAAATTCTATTTAGGCCACAAAGTCGAAGAATACGCCTAGGGTAGTGAATTTGTATTTAGAACATCACACTTTGAACATATCCATTGATTACTGCTCTTCTGCATGCATTCTGGTCCCGTATAAAAACAATGCTGAATAGTTTAATGGTCTTTTGGTACACATTTTCTTATTTGCATGTGCCTCCCCAGACCCAGGTCTCCCCAGGTAGACTAGCCTCGAATTTTGAGCAATATTAACCTAGTTTAAGTGGTAAGTTCTGGCTAATGTTAAAGATTTTTGAGTGAACTTGTATATCCTCACCTGTTTAATAAATTTTACCATTCTGCATTAAGACACCACCACTTCTGTAAGAGTAACTATATTTCAAAGAAATGGCCAAGCAAAGGCTAAATTATGTCAGGCAGTCAATATTTTTTATTTGGTTTTAAAATAATACATAAACAAATCAATTATAAAACAAACAAATAACTATTAACATAGTTAACACAGCTGATCAATACAACAAAGCCAATTTTCAGCATATACCAGCCACGAATTGAACCGGAGAACCTCTTGCTGTGAGGCGACAACTCTACCACTGCACCACTGTGCCATCCAATGTAACCGATATGTAAGTGTTCAGTTTCAGGAGTGAGATAAGTTCAGCTTTGCTGAAAGTGAGTATAGTATCATGGTAAATGGAGAGATCTAAAACATTTTTGTAGAAAACAGCAACTCCACATGCTTTTTTGTTGATTCTGTCTAGTCTGACTACATTATAACTTGGTGTGAATATTTCTGTATCTTTAGTAATGGGCTTTAACCAGGTTTCTGTGACTACAAAGAAATCAGGGGAGTAGTGGGCTATACAGGCATTAACTTCTGTGATTTTGTTACTGAGCCTTCTTAGGTTAATGTGTAGTATTTTAAGTCGTAGGCTTTTTGGAGAGGTAGCCTGTTATTGTTTCAAGATGTGTATGGGGCTGGTTTGGTAGGGTCTTGGGTTAGATGAGTGGGTCCTAGATTGGAATGTATGTCCCCTCCCAGTATTATTTTCCAGTTAGAAATATGGCTATTGAAGAGCCACTTAGGTTTGGGCTTGACTTTATACATGATTCTGAATAATGGTGGGAGCATGTGATGCTTGCTTGTATTTTGGGGTGCTAATGTAATTAGTTCTGAGTAGGCTGGAGGAGATATTAGAGAAATCTGTCATGGTATTCAGGTTTAAGTATTGTGTGGTAGATGTAGTTAAGTAACAGTGGAAGAAAGGCTTGTGATACCTGGTTGAGAGTGTGAGTTTAGTGAAAAATGCTATTGATAAAAGATGAAGTAGTGGCATAGTTGGGATTTAGAACAATGTATGGACAGAGAGGAGTGTGAAGGGATGCCGTTATAGGTAGTTGAGATTAACTTTTATCTTAATACTTACAGGAAATTCTACAACGAAGTGAAACTTCTCGTAATCCACAGGTAAAAAAAAAAAAAAAAAAAGAATATTGTACAGTGAAACAAAAAAATGAACTAAAACACAACCAAGTTCTGGAAGTCATTAGTCAGTAGCTAGTCTTTTCCTCCCTAGATAATCACCACAACCTAGTCTATACCCCAAACATGCAGCTGTTGTACTTCCACAAAAGTGTGGAGTTACTTTACAGCTGCATGTCAGGCATCAGTATCCTGACATCAGTCACCCCCATTCTTATCACCATCACCTCCAATGGCTACAGCTTTAAGGTTTCTGAATTGCAAAAACTCCTAAAAACTATTGAAAACATCTGGTTCATTACAGTGTCCTCATTATAAAAGATCAGTACAGATGGTACAGCATTCCCATAGCCACCCTGATTCTTTGCTGTCTGCAATAATTATATCCCTATGCATAGGAGGTCTGTCCACTGACCTGACTTAATATCAACTGATAGCTAGTCTTCCCCTTTATAAAATACCAGAAAAATATATCAGTTAACAATTGTTGACATACTTTACCAGACTAACATTCTAAACAGAGATCAAAATGGTTTTAGACTAGGACACAGCAGTGAAACAACTTTCTTGCCTTTTCCAAACCTGACTATTGGTCACTGATGTTTACATATTAGGAAATGCACTATATGTCATTTGGTCTTGTAACTGCCAACATGTGCCTTGTGCTGTATACTGTAAATGTAATACTTTACTAGTCTCATATTATTCACATGTGTTTAGTACCTGCCAGCACTCTGTCATTGTATCTGTGGATGTAATATATTATTGGTTTATGTGTTTTGTAATGTGTTCATGTGGAGCATTTCTCTGTTGGCCTCTTTTAAAAAATGTCTCCTACCTATTTGGGCTATCGTAGTTAGAACATATAAGTAATAAATAAATAAAGCTAATACTTATACAATACTGATATTGGTGAAAATAAAGATAAAGTCAGCCGGATACACTACAACTACTGCAGAAAAGTATTATTTTTGTTTTATGATCAGAAGCAGAAGTGAGGACTTTTAGGATCTGAATCACAGTAAGAGAATAGCGAATCGAGCCTTCATTTGAAACTTTAAGTGCAGTCAGATACAATGATGCATCATAATTTGGGTGTAAAAAGACATTTCTGGTTTCACATTTATGATTGGTACTCAAGAGAAAGATCCAGGGCCACGGGCTTCTTGAAAGTAATGCAATTCTTAAACAAAAGTCGCAAGTATTTTATTATATACATTTCAGACCCCAGTCAGGAAATGGAAATACATGTTTTAAACGTACTGCCAATTGATATTGCAAGATGATAGGTACTTTCAAAACATGTTCATAAAACACTAATAAAGATTAGAACTGAGGCCTTACATTGTGGTAGAATTCTTGTGGAGAACTGATGTGATAGGGAAGGCAGACATAATGGGAGCCACAAAAAGAAGTCAGGATCAAAGTCTGAGACCAAGAAATTGGGACGGCACATGTGCATCAAGTCAGAGCCAACATTTCATAGTTCAAAATGAGTGTAGCCATTCATGCGCCATGTATGACCATTACATACACATAATTTCTGAGGGGGAAACGTTTTGCCAAAGTCAAGGTAGTAAGGTAGTAAGTTTTCTGTCTTTAAATACATAAATGAAATAAAATGGGTACAAACGAACTGACAAAAAAAATCCTAAATTTGGGTCTAATTGTTATAGCATGCATTTTTCATTATGTAAGTATGTTGTACATGTTTATATAAAAGAAAGACGTGTCCAAAGAACTAGCAGTCAGTGAAACATACACAAGCTGGAGAAATCACTTTATGAAAAACACAGCAAAAATACAGCAAAGCTTTCAGGCATAAAAAACCCTTCTTCAGTGCATTACCATTACATGTTTATATACACATAGTCATGCAGTTTTATAGAATGTAATCCATCAATGCTTTACATTGAAAAAAATTACCTCATTGGTGCATGCCATTAGAGGATAACAGGGTAGGTGAAGGGGAATGGAAGCTTCATACCCTTCAGTTACATTCCTATTCAATACATACATACATGCATGCAAATATTTCAAGCACGGGCATTAACGCCATTATAGCTTCATAATAAGTGTCCAGGCTGTTCTTAAAAATACCTGAACTAGTACTTGCTTTAATATAATTTTGTAGTCTGTTTTATGTATCAGCTACTCTCTCAGAGAACCAATTATC
This sequence comes from Protopterus annectens, assembly GCF_019279795.1. NCBI lineage: Eukaryota > Metazoa > Chordata > Ceratodontiformes > Protopteridae > Protopterus > Protopterus annectens. The sequence goes on from NC_056734.1 coordinate 131,994,208, forward strand.
ACACTTCTCACTCCTATAGAACCTTCTACATGGGTTGTCTGATGATTCTCTAGTACTTTTGATAACCACAAACATTCCCAGAGGTAGTTGTCACTAAATGCTTTATGTACCTGAATAAGATCTCCTTTTAGAGACACTATACAACTTCAGATATTTAGTCTTTTATATTAACTTAAATTTTTACATCCATGAATGCCTTTGGTATATTTCTGCTGTACTCTTTCCAGTTTACTCATGCTTGTTTTCTTATAGGGTTTCCATATTGTTATTCCATACTCAAGTTTGGGTCTACTGTAACTAACAAACAATGACTTCATCATTTTTGATTTCCTAGACTTTATAAATCTTTTTTATACAACTTATAGTTCAACAACTATCATTAACCTATTGGTTGATATGATTAGAAAAACTCATAGCTGGATCTACCCATATACCCAGGTCCTTAAATAAGTCTACAGTTTCAATCACTGTGTGCTGTATTAAAATAGTCACTTTTCAATTTATGTCTCCCAAATCTCATATGCTTAGTTTTCAATGTATTTATCAGCATATTATTCTCCTGTGCCCAAATGGTCAATTTAGTCAAGTTATTTTGCAGACATCCCTTATCTGTAACACATGTAATCAGTTTATCCAATTTCAGGTTGTTTGCATATACTGAAGAACACTTCAGATGAAAAAGTTAGGTCTGAAAGATACACTCTAAACAAGTAAGGGTCTGAGGCAGAGCCCTGTGGGACACCCTGACTGTAACCAAGAATTTCACCTGTCCAGTTGCTGTATGATACTTGCCATGCTCTATTTGTAAGCCATGCAGCTATCCATCTTATCAAGGCAACATCAGTGCCTAGTTGTTCTAATTTATTGATCAGTGTTTGTGTATGATCCCATCAAATGCTGCAGTTAAATCTATATAAATTACATCACAACACAATTTTTCATCCATAGCTGTTATTATATTGTTATAAAACATCATGTTACAGGTGGTAATAGATCTATTTTCAACATATGCATGCTGATATATGATTTCAAGTCTCAACCAGTTCTGACAATAACATATCCAATATTACCATCTCCATTATTTGTCCACAACTTGAAAGTATACTTAAGGGTCTATATGACTCTGGGATTGTCCTACCAAGGGTTTTTCCCTTAAAGACAGGTTTAATAAGTGCATGTCTCCAATCTTGAGAAATCTCCCCATATTTATATGACCTAGTGAATAATAGATATAATGGTACCATAACATCTTGTGGAACTGTTCTCAGGTCATTGTTACTAATTCTGTCTCCTCCCTGTGCTTTGTTTGGATCCAGTTTGCGCATTTCTTTTTCAATATAATCTAATTTGATTCCAGTATCTGAGGTTACTGGCATGTTACTACGTCAACTTATCACCCCTTTTGTGGAGCCAAACTGTTTTGCATCAGATTTTATAAATATATCTATAATCTGTTGTGTCTAAGAATAATTTTAGAATCTGCACACAGTTTATCAATTTGTATGTCTTTACTTCTTCCACATCTTATCTATCTATAAAAGGTTTCCTGTTATGCTCATTATGTCTATATACATTTTCTTCTACTTTTTCTTGATTTTGTCTCACACTATGCTTAATGTGTTAGTCCAGCTTGTTTATTTCTGTTTTCAAAGTTGTAGTTCAACCTCCCTTCCATTTCTTATATTTTCTATGTCTCACCTAAGTCAGGTATCTTGTTCTTATGGAAATATATCCCCCTGATGTTGTATGCCTGCATACTGATGTTAAACATTTTTTTAATTTTTTTGCACTCAAACAATTTCTTTTTCAAAACTTTACACATTCTATCTGCAGTTTTTTCACTGAACACCTCACTCCAGTTAGTTTTACATAGTGACTGTTTTGCTTTCATATAATCTGTAATTAACCTTCTGAACATTGGTTTATATTTCAGTTTGGCAGAATTAATTAACCTTTATAACCCCATGATCACTGCACATCAACGGTGGTAAAACTTGACTTGAAGTAACAGTAATTTCTTTAGGAACACAATGTCTAGTATGTTCTGTCTGTCCCCTTGTAGTTTTTTTTTTAAATTCTGAAGCAATTGTTGTTCCTGAATCTACATTGTGACTAATTTTCTTACTAATGTTGTTGATTCAATATTATTCCAGTCTGTTTCTGGTAAATTTAAGTCCCCGGCTAATATTATTCTACCCTCCTGTGTTTTATGCAAGAAATGTATGAATTCCTGTAGGTCGTCTGCATTTGACATTAGTGGTCTATATACGCCAACAATTGTTATATGTTCCAGGGTTGGCTTTATTGTCACAGTTACAAAGTCTATACTACTGGTGTTATCACTGAACATGTAATAATCACAGGTCTCATAACTATCTTTAATTCCTATCACAACACCTCCACCTAATTTTTTGTTAGAATGTCTGTTACAGTAAAAACATTTATACCCTGACAGAGCTGGTTTCCAGCCATTGTTCTTTAACCATGTTTCACAAACAATAACAGCATCAATCTTGTGAGAACTTAGCAAACTTTCCAATAAAAAAACTTTATTATTAATGTTCGTACATTAACAACCATCAGAGGGGCATCAAATCTTGCTATCTGTGAACTGTTAAATTTTTGACCTGGTAAAAATCCTGCCTAGTGTTTGTCAAATATTGTAAAATATCTGCTGCAAAAATTCTCTTCCCTGATCTTGACAAATGCATCCTGTCTGAACACGTGTGCCCAAAATAAGGCTTGGTTGCTCTACACATTTCCATTTTTTAAAACAGGACATTTTTTCCATGTAGGTATTTACCCCAAAAATCTTTTCATTCACGGCGACCTGACTATCCTTTCTGTAGGTGATTTGTGAAAAATACGTCTTACACTAGTACAAGCTATATATCTAAGAGGGCTGTCAGTTCCCTACTAACAGTCAGAGAATCATTTGAGGTGAAATCATTTATACCAACATGAATAAAAACAGATCCATACTTTCTTCCATTAAGACATTTCAAGGCTTGTCTCACATCTTCTATTTTTGCTCCTGGCAAGCATAACACTATTTGATGTTCATTATCTTCTCTGCAAACATAAGTATCAGTTCCTCTAATAATTGAATCTCCAATTACAAGAATATCTTTGCTGACCAGCTCTGAAGAATCTTCAACTTCTAATACAATTATTTCTGCTCTATCAATTGTTACGAAGGCTAGAACTTCATCACTATTAGTTTTATTACTCCCACTGTTTTCACTGTGTATTAAATTCTCATCCAGCTGGTGTTGTAAATCCACAGCTTGAGCCATGTGGTCAGCATCTGTCTTTCTTTTCTTTTTTCTTACAATAATGTTCTTCAATCCTTCCACATTCAGTTTTGATTTCTTCCTTTACACCTGCCCCTTGCCTCTTTTTTCTACCTTCTCTTTTGGAAAACTGATGCCTTTTTCTGTAGACTGAAGGTTTTCTGTTATAAAAATGTTATCATTCCCTGTAATCTGTGTGTTACATAACAAAGCAGTGTCCTTTTTAGTATGTATTCGCTTTGCTTTACAGACATTTATCAGTTTTTCTTCCTTGTTATTTGTTGTGAACTTCTTCTTTTCTCTCTTTTGTTTTCTTCTAAACAATCCTGTTCCTCAGATTGCTGAATTCTTGCATCCACAATTCTAAAGTTCTCAGGGTCATTGTCTTGTTTCATAGGGGTTGAATGATCTTTACAAACAATAGATGCATCATTTCCTAAACGTGTTCTGTTTGCCCTTTTCCTAACATTATTTATTTCACCAGTCCAGTCATTAATATATGTAATAACAGTTCTTCAAACCATGCCAGTTGCACAAGTGCAATCGTCATCATTAAGTCGAGATTTCCTTCTAATAATAATAAGCAAATCATCCAACTTTTGAACAAGGAATACAGATCATTACCTTTAAATATGCATGGCATTTATCACATTGTTCAAGATATTTGTGCATTAGCAAATCATTACTTGCATAGCCATTTAAGGAATCCATATTCAACTTCACATGAATAAAACATTATAAAAGAAAAGAATAATCAAAATCAGTATCCGCAGAATTCAAAGAGAACTTAAATCAACTTCTATGACAAAATCATACAAGCAATATACAACGAAATACTAAAGAAAATACAGTAAACTTGTTCTGAACATACAAGTTCTGCAAGCCAGACAAAAGCTATAATTCCTTTATGGCGTGTAGCTTCTGCTCACTATCTCTCACAAACACACTTCTTTTTAACAGTAAAGAGCAATAAATCACAAACCAAGATAGGATTGTTTAGATATGTTTTGGATTTTCCTCTCTGTAGTCTGTGTGAATTTATAGCTGTCTAGGCCCCTTGGGATGACTAGAGCTTGCCTGTCTAAAACTTATCCTTTTCTAGCAACCAACACTGAAATTAAAGGTAAAAACAACAAAATATGATCAAAGTAAATCTTGTTAACAAACTATCCCTTCCTACCTACAACAGTGAAAACAGTGATAACAAATAAAATATAAATTCAAATAAAACTTCTCTTACCAGTCAACTCCACAGTAAATCACAAACCAAGGTAGGATTGTTTAGATATGAATGGCAGTGACAGCATTTTTCATAGGTTCATAGGTAGGTACAAGGCTATTGGCCCTAGGGCCTATATAAGCCTAGCCAAAAAGGTACCCTGGCTTTCACCACCCAAGAAAATTATTTTTCTGTGCCCCTGTCGAGGAGAACCACAGAAGTGATCCCCGGGGTGAATTTCCTATCTCCCATCCAGTCATCAAGATTTTTCTTGAAGAGTGCTAATGAGGAGCTTTGTTTGATATAGATAGGTAGTTTGTTCCAGAGTATAGGAAGTCTCTGGGACAGGAATATATCCCTCCAGCATGTTCTGTTTATGTTTTCCAGGATTGTCTGACTGGGTGACAGTGGTTTAAGGAAGTTTGTTCTTTTCTCCCCTGCTGTGTGATCTCAAAGTTAACATATTTATAGTTTTGAGAGTGGAGGAGTGCACAGGAGCTTACCCTTGTGTAAAAATGCATGTCTTTTGCACTGTCCCTTTTTTATCAAACATTCAATGGATTGTTTCCAATATATTTCAGTTTCAGTTCGGTATTTTCAAATCCATTGATTTAGCATTAATTGTTCCAACTTATCACATATTAAAACCACAACAATCAAAACATTTTCAATAAAGCATCAAAAAAAAATCTATAAAACTGAAGTTATTACTTTTGCCGTAAAACACCTCTTTCTGGTTCTCTGCATTCACTGAAGTGCATATGACATTACTTTTCTGTTATCGGGGCAACACTTCTAACACGCTAGCATACAGACTCAATGATCGCACAGCTGTTAGCCCTGAAGCACTTGTTAAAGACAACTAGATGAAGCCTTGTTTTCAACCATTGAAATCAAGCTGAGTTCAGACTTACATATGGAAGATTAATAACATCGGCTAAGAAGATTTTTAAATCTTATTACAAACTGTTTTACAAGGGTGTCTTACAAGCAGATTGGCACGTCATCTTTCTGTTGGATTTAGTGTAATCATTTTTGAAATCCTTCAATTTTTTTTTTTTTATTTACTTCAGTTTATATGTTCAGGAATGCGGACGGCAGTAGTACCACAAAGCTGGCTGACACTCTCCTGACCTATGCAGGTTTATTTTGGGTTGCACAGGATATCATTCCAACCCGATCTCATAACTGTGTAATTTGTTGCATGTCATGTTTGTAGAACTGGACATGATTTTTCAAATGGCCTTATAAGGTTTGTAAAATTACAGCAAATGACTTGAAGTCAGGACTCTATGTGAAATACATTTTCCAGACTTGTAAATTAATGTAAATAGAAATGGAACAGTGCATTATGTTTTGCGCTTCTGTGAAGTGGCAAGTGGGTACCTAACCACACATTCAGAAATTGGAATATTTAGTCATTTGTATAGCCAGTTCTCTAGAACTGTTTAATAAGATGATCACAGTCTGTTGTTTGTCAAAATGGTAATTTCATGTAAAGACGTAAACAAACTGTACTTATGTTATTAAACTGCGGAAAGGATCCCCGAGCATCATCGCATTGGCAGAACACACAGTAGCCACACACTATAAACTGTAAATAAAGAAAAACCTTACAGCATAATATAAAGTGCAATTCACAACAGCAAGTGTGAGTGCTTGGCAAGATTCCAAGCGATCATTAGACGTGTTGTCCCAATAACGGAAAAGTACCGATTAAAATAGGAATCAAGCTCTTTGTGTTTAAATGAGGCTTATCTATAAAGCCATACTTAAGAAGAAGAAAAAATTCCAAGTTAAACTAATGGTGCCATAAACTTTCATCTGATAGGTTCATAGGAGATTACTAGGCTAATGGCTCAAGACAAGAGCCCTTAGAAGCCAAGCTAGTTTTATCCAGATTTTATCCAATTTTCTATCCCAAAGGAAAATACCAAGGGTCAGCAAAAAGGGTTTGACAATTTTTACAGACTGCCTCTGTCCATAAGGGAGATGGGTGCCACCCCAGGAATAAATTTGTGATTTCCCATCCATTAGTCCAGGTTGCACTTGAAGATGGTCAGGGAAGGGCTCTGCCTCACATAATTAGGACGCCTATTCCAGAGGAGGAGCAATCTCTGACACACATATCTGTCTCTCCACATGGCCCATTCATGTCAGAGATCAGGTTTAGATCTTTGGAGTGGGTAACCCTCATCAGTTAGTTTTGCGAATATGCAACATTTCCATCAGGCTGGGTCAAAGACTGCCTTGTAGGTCAGTTAGAGATCACCCCTTAGTAACTGGTAAGAAAATGAACACAGTGATAGGGCTTTTAATTGGTCCACATATGACATGTTGGTTATATCCTGTATATTTTTAGTGAGCAACATCTGAGGATGCTCAAACTATTGCATATGCCTGGCAAGAGACATGCCAAATGGTGCATTGTACTCAATTTTGGTCTGATGAGGACTGAGTACAGTGGTACTATGACATCCTTAGATCTGGATACCATGCCCTTATTTATATGCTGATCCACATACAGGGATTTCCTCATCACTGTGGACACATGCTGGTCAAGGTTCAGATTACTATATATCTGAGTACCCAGATTTCTCACCACTGGGCCTGCTCTTAAGGTGGTGCTAACAATATTGTAATTTGCAGGGATATTTGATTTCTCAAAGGGTATTATTATGTACTTCTTTGCATTTAGTTTGAGGCCATGGCTCTGACACCAATCATTAATCTGCATCAGACCTTTCTGTAGGCTATTAACATCATTTGGGGCAATCAGTGATTGCCCCCAGCTTGCAGTCATCAATAAAAGTGGTCAGCGAAAGGCCATCTACATTTGCAACAAGAAACAGCACCAGACTCCTCCAGATGAATAACCACAATAAGGACACAAACTTGCCAAAAAAAGCTGAAAATCAGAAATGAACCTCCACCACAGTGCCAAAATACAATTTTATTCACAGTTAAGTGCTTTTATCCCCTGATATGGGGACTTCATCAGAACTACATTGCTAAGCCTACACGACCTTTTATACATAAACCACACCCCAATTAAACCATCAATTAAGCCAAAAATTGCATACAATAATCGATCATAAAAACGTATATGTGTGTATTAAAACCTTCATACATTAAAAACTTTGTATGGGTTGCTTAATTGTATTTTGGCACTGTGTTGGAGATTCATTTCTGCTTTTCCTCCAGATGAATACCTGGTTCAGAAAATGAAGTAATCCAAAAACAAAGTACAAAACCAGGTAAAACAGTATTCCAGTTTCAAAGAGTTTAATGAACAACAAATGCGTTGGCGCTTTCACAGTATTACTTCTGCTTCCTCAGACATTTGACAAACACTAAAAGACACTGGTTTAAACAGAGACTTCCATTAAATGCTAATTAAACAATAATCAGTATAAAAGCAATCAAGTTAAAGCTGTAGATCTCAAAAAACATTGGCTCATAAAAACACATTAAAATATGTGAAAAAAGTATACCTATATAAAGATATATACGTAGAAAAATGGTATATGTAGAAAAATTATATGTATAAATGCAAAAGTATATAAAATATATAAAATGCTTTAGATTATCTTCTTAGGGGTCTAGCCCTAAGTACTGGTTTTAATGGAATTTTGTCATTTAGTCCCTTCCCCAAATCTGCTCTAATTCTAATGATCCATTTTGTTTCATTTACCTCTGTATGGTTTCTTATATCCCCCATTCTATCATCAACCCATGTTCTATCTATAAACATAAATTTAAAGTCATGCTGTCCTTCACTATTTAAAACATGCCTAGCTAACACATTAGTTTGAGTCCTTCACTGGATATCATATCAATGCTCCCTAATCCTGTTCTTAAATTTTCTGTCCATCTTATCTAGATAAAATGCTTTGCATGCCTGGCAGTGTGCTAAACAAACAATGTGTTTTGTAGCACATGTGTCCTCGGACTTGAACCAAAACGTCTTCTGGTAATCTGGATGGAAATATTTACCTGATATAACTATAAATGTACAATAGTTGCATTTTGACATGATTTAGTAAATTTTAATCTGCCACCTGAGTCAGCCCTTCTATATTCCTTCGGGTAACAACATCATTTTCATGTTCTTCATATTTTTATATAAAAATGTTGGACAGGTCCCCACTATTTTCCTTATCTCTGGGTCTGCTGTCAGTACTGGCCAAAACATTTTATAAACTCCAATACTGGTCTTACATTATTTGCATACATAACCGGCATTCTGACACAGCCATTGACCATACCCTTATTATTCCTATATTGATACGAATTTTTATTTGAAAAATAGGGCTTGCATATTGTCCCACTAAGATCTTGCACTTGTGTCAAAATGCCTGATACGCTATCTTTTTTGTACCCTCTTTTAACAAATCTACCCTCCAATTGTTCTAACTCATTGTGAAACCCACTTTCTTCTGCACTCAGTCTAGAAATTCTCATACCTTGACCTTTCACAATATTATCAAAGATGTGGTGGGGGTGCATATTTGTACAATGCAAAAGAGTGTTCCTATAACACCTCTTTCTAAACACCTCTGTGTACGCTTTTCCATCACTGTGGATTGTAACTTTTACATAGAGGAAATCTAAGGATTCTCTTGAAGACCTCATTGTAAATTTCAAGAAGGTAGGAGTTTGATTTATATAATTATGAAACATAAACTCCAATGCACAGTCCAGTATCAATAAAGGCTTTCCTCCATAGTAGAAATGTAATTCCTTCAATAATCCACCGCAGTTCAGCAAAAATTACAAATTTTTATGAAAAAACAATTATTATTATTGTTTTTTCATTAAAATTTGTAATTTTTGCTGAACTGCGGTGGATTATTGAAGGAATTACATTTCTACTAGGGAGGAAAGTCTTTATTGATACTGGACTGCACATTGGAGTTTTTGTTTTGTGGTTTAGTGTGATTTTGGGTTACTAGTTACTGATTTTTGGCGTTATTCTGGTATCGGGTATTCCCCATTGGAATGGAGAACAGTTCCTTATTAACGGAGTTGATTAAACTGATTCAGAGCTACTCACAGAACAACAATAACAGAATAGAAACTACAAATGACATCCCTTGTGCGCAAAGTGCACCTAGGCACCTGGGGAACTGTAATCAGGTTACACCGACTTGCGACAACGAAGCAGGTCGCACAGGAAAGAGTGGAGAACACTTCCGGTCCAGCAATGAGCGTTCTGAGGGCGTGAACGCTAACGCTCGTAGCAGTGGAGATAGGAGACAGAAAGAGAACTTTGGGGGACATTATTTGTACATGGACTTTTCCAAATGGTTGGAAAATTAATTTGGGACTTACAAACCAAGAGAGGAGCAAACGCGAAACATAAACCTTGGATACAAGGACAAATGTAAGACTTTAAAACAGCTTTTAACTAAATTTACAAGTTTAGCGTTGGACAATTAGTATCTTAACAGATGTATCGATAACAAGATAGTACCAAAGGGACTTAGAATCAATAAGTTCCCTAACAACACTGTTTTTGACTCTGAATTTTTTAAAACCATTGTTAATATATTAAATGATTGTGGGCTGGCCATTTTAAAGGCAATGATTAAAAACAATGAGGAAATTATGGTTGACTGTAAAACTGAAATTGATAGACTCAATGGTGAAATCAACTCAGACCTTTTATTTTCGATTGAGGAGTACAACAATATTTACTTTAGGACTATGCATGATGTCAATAATGTTATTTTAAAAAAACAGAACAGGAAAACTAGGAAATTAGAAAGGGACCTGTATGTTTATAGAATGGGGAGAGCTTACTACTGTGACAACAGGAATTTTAGGGTGAAGTATAACTATAAAATGAAGGTGTTTTTTTTAACAGAAGAAAAGACATAGGGAATGAAGCCTATGAACACGGAGGGTATCAGGAAGAACAAGGTTATACACATAATTATCATTCACAAGAAGACACTAATAGAGAAATCCCTTTAGGGGAACAAGGACCGAGAAGGTCCGAAAGGATAAGGAACTTGGAACACCAACCCTCCTATGCAACAGTTACGAGGAACTATTATATTCCACCACAGAGAAGGAGGGGGGGCAGGGAGAGTCAGTGATGAATCTCTCCCCACTGTATCATGCAAACATATCAGACAATGACTGAAATGACACTGATAGAAATAATGGACCCAGGTTGGGTATCTACTCACAGGATAACTTTTTTATTTACAGCTACACAGACGTAGAGATAAAACAAGAACACTTTAATCTTTTTACAAAAGGTTTTACATTTGTCCCTGTTAAAAAATCCTAGTATAGATGAGATTTTATTATACATTAAACTTTTTACAAGAAAATTGAATTTATTTCATATGTTCCAGGAAAGGAATAACAATAGCAACAGAAGTACTCTTAAGAAAGCTAGTACTTTTAACCCTCCCTTACATCATGATATTTTAAATTTTGAAAAATGTGTTACAGGTACAATAAGAGATGGGTACAACAAGCAAGTAACAACAATAGATAATTTAACTAAAGAGGAAACACACATTTTAGAAGAACTAAGGACAATGTTAATTTACGGATTATGAAGCCAGATAAGGGTGGGGGGGGGGTAGTCCTAATGGACACATGGGACTATACTAAGAGAATATGTGATATATTAGACAAAGATAACCGGTACACTTTAGTATCTAGAAATGAGGTAAACATCTCATACAGGAAAATAGATATGATTTTGGAAGTCAACTTACTACAAGGACTTATAGACAAAGAACTGTACAATTTTCTGAAAGTATCAAAACCGGTTATTCCAGTTATTTTTGGTATACCAAAAATACACAAAGACAGGAAAAACCCGCCCCTAAGACCTATAGTATCCTCACAAGGATCCAAGACACAACCTCTGGCAATTTTCGTAGATTTTAAACTAAAGGAATTTTACAAAAAATACCCCCACATTTTAATTGATTCTTGGGACTTCCTTTCCGAGATTGGGTCCAAACCCTACAAGGAAAGCACAATTTTTGTGACTGTTGATGTAAAAGATTTATTTTCAGTTATTCCACACAATACAGGGCTTGATTGGTTTGAAAAAATGTTAGTGGAAATGAAAATGTTAACACCGGATGATTTTAAATTGGTTTTAGAGAATATGGAACTTGTGCTGAAATATAATTATATTTACTTTCAAGGTGACATATACCATCAGATAGATGGTGTGGCTATGGGGTCAGCTTGTGCACCCATTTACGCAAATATTATTATGTTATTTTGGGAAAGACAATTTATTTTCAACTCGATTTTTTACAAATTCATCAGTGGGTATTACAGATTTTTGGACGATATTTTCATTCTATGGGATGGAAGCAAAGAAAAAATAACAGAGTTCATTGACTATATGAATACTAATACAGAATTCCTTAAATTTACATTTGAAATAAATACAGATGAAACACATTGCCTAGATGTAAAAATAATAAAGGATCATATTAAAGACAAATATAAATCTAGAATATATAGGAAGGATTGTTTTTCTAATTCCTATCTACATTTTACGAGTGACCACCCCTACCATTCTAAAGTGAATATAATAAAAGGTCAAATGATTAGAGTGGCCAGGATGACATCTGATAGAATTGACCTAATATAGGAAATGGAGATCCTCCAAAACATGTTTAAGGAGAGAGGATACCCAGACCACATGATTGTGAAAAACAAGGAGTTTGTACTGAATAAATGAGATACGGTATATAAACCATTACTGACCAATGCTGGGGGTGTCGAAGTAGATGAAATAAATAGTAACAACAAAGATAAAGAAAAGAGCCTGCCCTATTTAATTTTGACACACTTTAATGGTGTGGGATGGATAAAGAGATGCATAAATGAGATCTGGGGAATGTTCAGTAGAATGCCCTCCAAAGTAGATGTGTTTAAGCAAACACCTAGATACACTTTTAGGAAAAATAAGAACTTAAAAAATATATTTGAGAAAAAGAAAAGCAACACAAAAGTGAAAGGGGGAACATGCACTAAATATGGCACATTCAAATGTGGTAGATGTGCACAATGTTCATTCATAGCAGGGACTAAAGATCTTGACCTCCCCACTCTAAATAGGCGGTTGATGGGAAATAAATATTATAGTTGCTACACAAAGGGGGTGGTGTATTCGTGTTATTGTAAGAAGTGTTGGAAATATTATATTGGAAAAACCGAACGTAATTTAAGGGCCCGCATATAGGAAGATAATAGAGACATCACTAAGATGAATGACACAAATGCACTCTTTAGACATACCAAAACGTGTAAGGAGGCTGATTTTAAATTTTGGATATTGGAAGAAGTGGGTAAGCAAGAGAGAGGAGGGGACTGGGAAACTAAAATTGAATTTAGGGAAATGATCTGGCAGTTAACACTGGATGCATGTGGGAATAATGGATTAAATGACCACATATCCATCAACCCTGGACTCAAGATCTTGTCAGAGGACCCCAAGAGGCACCACTAAGGTCACCATTTTATCTTATACAACATTTTATTTCATTTTATCTTACATAACATTTTATGTCATTTTACCTCATGTTATTCTATTTTATGGTATAATATATGTATTTACAATATATTATTTTATTAGAATATTTATATACTACATAATGTTTTATTTTTTAAAATGAACTTGTATAACAACATTTTTTAATAAGAATTTTCTAATAAGATTTTTTAATATGAACACTTAATGGAACAACAATGAACCTTTAGCTCAGTATTTTATAAGTATTACAAACTTTATACCTATTTAAGGTTGACATATCTCATTTACAAGATTGTATACAATATTTTTCTACTATTTTTTAACAAAACAAGTTTCTGATGGAAGTCCTGTTTTTCCTATTGTACTGTTTTGGATGAGTTTTAAACAATGTATCTTTTTATAACTTTTTTAACAACCTCTTTTTTGGAAAGGTTTCATGCAAGAAAGAGTTAAAATTTGTATTAATTTATGGCCAGCCTATAGGATTTCAAAACTAATTAACTAATTAAACAATTGGAACCATTATTTAAACCGAGGGTGAGTGGAAAAATGTAGATTCTGATGAAGTCTCCGTGGAGGAGATGAAAGCGCTCAATCTGGTTGCTTTTTACTGTCTTTTATTGTTTTTTCATTAAAATTTGTAATTTTTGCTGAACTGCGGTGGATTATTGAAGGAATTACATTTCTACTACGGAGGAAAGCCTTTACTGATACTGGACTGCGCACTGGACTTTTTGTTTTGTGGTTTTCTGTGATTTTGGGTTACTAATTATGAAACATGGTTAAGTCATCTAAAGTTCCCATCCATATCATAAAAAGGTCATCAAAAATGTCAAAAAAACCCTATATGTTGTACAAAGCATCCCTCTAACAAGAATTCTTCCTCAGTACGGCCACAACTATGTTGGCATAGATATCGACACATGATGTACCCATAGCTACTCTATCCCCCTGCAAATATACCTGGTGGCCAAAAATAAATGCATTGTTCTCCAGTACCAATTCCATCAATAAAGCTAATAGGTCTATTGTTTGTATATCAAGATCATCGAATTTCCTAAGGTATTGCTGTAACATATGAATACCAATGCCAATAGGGATCCCAGTAAATAGAAACTCTACATCTAATGTAACCATAATCATTTTCTTTATATCAGTTTTCCCTTTAAATAATTCATACAAGTCTTCTTCAAACTGTTTAGATTCTTTTCAATATAAAGACAGTCTGGTCAATAAGTGGCCTTCCCTTCCCTTCCAGAAATATGGAAATGGGTTCAGTACACCATCACCTTCCTGAGACAATGGGTCTCATGGGTGGATTCTTCAGGTCTACATGTGCCTTGACATCTGAGAAGTATATCCCAAACAAGAGAGGGGCCCAGCACTGAGCCCTGTGGTAGTCCACTGGTGACTGGCCTCTTGCTGGTTGTGGATCCCACAATGTGTTCTGTCTGTCCAGCTGGCTAACCATCTGGTTGTGTAGAGGTTTATGCCCAGTTTTGTGAGTTCATCTATAGTACCTGTGTGGGTATTGTGTCAAATGCCTTGCCTCAGTCAAGGTAGGTGGTGCGCACTGTCTTACTCTTATCCATGGCCTTGGTGACCTTCTCAAAGTAGCCTACCACACTGAGCAGGTAAGACCTTCCCTTGACGAAGCCAAACTGGGTTGGGTCTAGAGTCTAGAGATTTCCTGTGTTGTTATTAATTAGGTTCATGATCATCCTTTCCATAGCCTTGTATATGAGGCTAGTGGGTCTATATTGAATTAGCGAATGCTTAAAAAAGCGAACGCTGATTCATCGACCCTATGTAAGTGAAAGCTTATGATCCCGAACACTTGGAACAGCGTTTTTTTTTCCCAGGGAAAAAAAAATTGCTGTTCCACAAAAAAAAAAAAAAAAATATCTTAAAACAGTATATAATGTGGGGGGCTTTGCCCACCACACCGCCCGATGGAGGGGCTGTGCCCCCCACCTACCCTACTTAAATATACCAACTCCAAGATCATACCACAGTGGAGGAAATGGAAAACTCCTGAAACAGGCCCAGAGATTTTTTTCCCTGGGAAAAAATCACTGTTCCGGGTGTAAGGGTTTGTAAGCTTTCGCTTACATAGGGTCGATGAATCAGTGTTCGCTTTTTTAAGCATTTGCTTATTCAATATCGACCCAGGCTAGTCAGATTTATGGGTCATTAGTTTCCTGAGTCAGTTAATAGTCCCCCTTGTGCAGAGGGATCACTATTGCTGCCCTCCACTCTACTGGAACAAAACATGTCTGGAGCCTGTGGTTAAACAGAGAGCCAAATGGGTCTGCTAGGTCATATTTCAAGCTATTTAATAGGCACCCTAGGGTTCTGTCAGGACCCATTGGTGTTGTGTTACTAGCTTTAGAGAGCACAGTGGTGACCTGTTTTTTTGTGATAACAGGCAAAGGAATAGTAGGGAGTATTTCATGGGGGGGCTGACCGGTGATGAGGGTGTGAAATTTGAGCTGAATTTATCAGACAGCAGGTTTGCTATTATTTGAGCTGAATTTATCAGCCAGCTCAGTACATTGTTGAATGTTTCCCTTAAGATTTCAGACATAATTAAAAATTCTTTGTAATTATCCTTTGCTTGGGAGACTATTTTAGTCTCATATTTAGCTTTTGAAGACTTGACTAGTTCCCTGATTTGCCTGTTGAGACTAATAAGGGATTTTTTTCTCTGTTGTGCATCCTTCCACTTACTTCTACATAGGCATTTATTCCTTCTGTTGTATAGTCTATTTATGCCATGTGTCCACCAGGGTGGCTTGTTTTTCTGGCTATACCTGGGTTTAGTTCAGTTAGGTACTGCTGTTTCTGTGCAGTTGTTTACGTGGTTGTACAGGGCATCTGTTTATACTACTGTGTAGGCCTCCATGTTTACAGGGTTGGGGAACTTTAAAATTACATATGCTGTCACTTAATAGATGGTAATTTGCTTTAGAAAAAAATCATTAGGGTGTTAGGTTTTAATGGGGGTTCTGCCATTACATTTATTTCAAAGGAGGCCAACTGATGATCTGATCTTACCAGATATGGATATTATGCTGGGTGTGGGGTGCAGTGTTCCCCCATGTTTGTGAGTACTGTATCAAGGATATTTAAGGCACAAGTGGGAGTGCAGACCAGCTGTTCCAGAGCATTTGCATTGACAAAGTCCAGGAATCTCTGAACCTGCAGGTTAGTGGTTGTATATCTTTCCCAGTTTATGGAGGAGTAGTTAAAAATCATCCATGGGTAGTGTGTTGGGCTGAATCATAAGTGGTTCTAGCAACTTCAGATATGCAGAGTGGTTTTCATGGTTGGGGACATATAACTAGCAATGATATGGTGGGGGATTTTGCCTGTGGTCAGCTGGACATGGAGTGGCTCAAGTGAGTAGTCCTGCTTAACCAATCTAGAGGTGTGATTGTTTTTTATGCAAATGGAAACACTTCCTCCATTTGTTTTTTTTTTCCTTTTCAGAGGTTTGTCTGAATGTGTGATAGGCATTGTAGGCTTGCACTGCTGGGGTGTTTTCCACAGCCTTGAACCACATCTCTGCAACTGCACAGACATCAGTATTCTCCATGGTGAAGACAGCTTCCAGGGTGTAGAGTTTCTTGTTAAGACTCCTAGCATTGAGCAGTAGTACCTTTAGCTTGGCATTAGAAGAATTTGTTACTTTGGTAGGTCTTTTGGTTTGGCACTGCCTAAAAAAGGTCAGTATTCAAAAGCCTAGTGGTGACAGGTGCAGACCATCTCTGGCAAAGCAGCGCAGTCTGTCGATTATGTTGTCCCAGGCTGACAATCCCCTTGGAATAACACCACTAACTAAGGCAATTATTGAAGTCAATCATTTTTTGTTTGTACTGTGCCATCAATCTTTGTGAGGGTAGAATGCTGCTCAATGTGAAGCTCATAGCAGCTTGCAGCACATATTCAGAGAGATGCATCATGCCTCTCTTCTTATATTCCCAGAGATGTACATCTCAGTTTCATTCACACTCACATGGGCTATGACTGAATCATACTGGTACTTGTGGTTGAGTGACTAAGTGTCTGAGTGATCTGATGAATGCTGGCCCCTGACAGGCAACTGTAACCCTCTCTTATCTAGTCTGGTGAGGAGGGTGTCCATGTGTCTCACAATGGAGTCTTCTATGATCGAGATGTTTGAATAAGCAGTGTTTTGCCTTAGGGGCTTGCTTGTGGAGACACTGTGATGTGTATTTTTATGCTTAGTGGTTGGTGTTGACTTGGTTTTGTTTGCATGTGGTTTCTGAGGGCAGCATACGGGAGGTTTCTGAGGTTTTTGTAAGTTACTTGTGAGTACCTCCACATATGTGGGTTTATGCTGCACTGCCCTTCCATCTCTAACCTAGTCTCCTACTACAACCTCCATCGTCACCTTCGTACTTCCAGCAAACACCTCCTTGACATATATAAACCCAATAAAAATACAGGAATGTCCTTCTACAAATACTATGTTGCACATGCTTGGAGGTCACTCCCTCTAAACATAAGAAGCCATACTCTGGAATAAACTACCTATCTATATCAAACAAAGCTCCTCATTAGCACTCTTCAAGAAAAATCTTGATGACTGGATGGGAAATAGGAAATTCACCCCGGGGATCACCTCTGTGGCTCTGCTCGACAGTGGCACAGGAAAATAATTTTCTTGGGTGGCAAAAGCCAGGGTACCTTTTTGGCTGGGCTTGTATAGGCCCCAGGGCCGATAGCCTAGTACCTACCTATGAACCTATGAACCTAAGAACTTAAAATTTTTCTTCAGAGTACATTATCCTGCCCTTGTCTAACCTCCAGTTGATCTCTTTACTTCCTTGTACTTGCCTCATATACCTTTAAAACTCCCTCTCCCCTCACTTCCATAGCATATATATTCATACAGACCAATCACGGAAACATACAACAAGGTTTGAGCCAGCAGTCCCCGACTTAGATAGGTTTGCTACAGCACACTTCTGCTACAAGAGTGCAGTCAGAAAACCCTCTTAATGTAAAAATACTGGTTTTAGAGCTCAAGAGCAACAACACCACACAATCTGGATACTACTGTCCTGTAAAACTAGCAGACACAATGCAATTAAGTACTACAGCAGCAGTGGAAACAATTCAGCTTTGACACTCTACTAAAGTGTGAGAAATGTAACAATGTAACAATGTAACAATTAATACAGGATTTTTATGAAATGCAGTAAAAATAATCAGCAGAAGTGGAAAATGATGCTTACTTTCATTCTTTTAGCAGCAGATGGCTTTGGATGCAACAGATTCAGAGTAACTCTCAGGTGAAACAGCCAAACCAAGATTAGCTCTGAGGAATTATTTTCTAATGTTTGTGTACAAGATTATATACATTTCACAGCTGTATCATATTTGTTATATTAATAGTTTAGTGGGTATGTAAATCTGAATTTTTTCAAATTATGTTTTAAGGTATTAAGAGAGATACTTGCATTTGTATATCTGAAATCATCATTGGTTAAGCTGCTCTCATGTTATTTAAATGACACGTTTTATTCTGGGCTGTTTTGTCTGATAAAGATCTTAGTCTGACAGCTAGCATTCTAGTATGATGCAGTCAATGTTGTGGAGTGATATGCCAGTGTGTTCCCATATAAAAGAGCAACACAGGATGCAACTGAAGATAATATGTCACATGAAGATGTTCTGGAACTTTCTGTAGAATACCCATAGGAAATGGAGAATAGAGAATGTGCCCTCAGTTTAGAAGAAACTGATCTAAGAGAAGAGTTACTAGATTTAATAGAGATGGATAGACATATTAAGATATATGAAAGAAATAGACAACAGAAGTCAATAGGATATATTACTGTGCAGCTATATTAATAACAGATAAAGTCTTACCACAAAAGTACAGGGCAATAAGAGAAAGAAAGGGAAGAAATCGAATGCCATCATGGAAGTATTGAATAGAGAAAACTATAAAGGAGCTAAGACAAGAAGCATCACTGTTAGAAGAGTATAGAAGAGGGACCTGATCAACAAAAATACTTAGAAAGATAGCCATGATAAAACAACATGCAGTATTAGAACAGACCAGGATCTGGCATGTACTATTACAAATAATAAATAAAAGATATCAGCACAGACAAGAAAACTTAGAAGATATACAGATAAATATAAAGGAAATATAAATATAAAGGAAAAGTACAAAAGAAGCAATTAATTCATCATCTTCTTTCGGCTGCTCCCGTTAGGGGTCACCACAGCGGATCATCTGTTTCCATTTCTTCCTGTCCTCTGCATCATGCTCTTTCACACCAACCACCTGCATGTCCTCTCTCACCACATCCATAAACCTCATCTTAGGCCTTCCTCTTTTCCTCTTACCTGGCAGCTCCATCCTTAGCATCCTTTTCCCAATATACCCAGCATCCCTCCTCAGCACATGTCCAAACCAACGCAATCTCGCCTCTCTTGCTTTGTCTCCAAACTGTCCAACCTGAGCTGACCCTATAATATACTGATTCCTAATCCTGTTCATCCTAGTCACACCCAGTGCAAATCTGAACATCTTTAACTCTGCCACATCCAGCTCTGACTACTGCCTTTTCGACAATGCTACTGTCTCCAACCCATATAACATAGCTGGTCTCACTACCCTCTTGCAGACCTTCCCTTTCACACTTATTGGTACCCGTCTGTCACAAATCACTCCTGACACTCTTCTCCATCCATTCCACCCTGCCTGTACTCTCTTCTTCACCTCTCTTCCACACTCACCATTACTCTGAACTGTTGATCCCAAGTACTTAAACTCATCCACCTTTACCAACTCTACTCCCTGCATCCTCACCATTCCTCTACCCTCCCTCTCATTTACACACATATATTCTGTTTTAGCCCTGCTGACCTTCATTCCTCTCCTCTCTAAAGCATATCTCCACCTCTCCAGGGTCTCCTCAACCTGGTCCCTACTCTCACTACATATCACAATGTCATCTGCAAACATCATAGTCCACGGGGCCTCCTGTCTAATCTCATCTGTCAACCTGTCCATCACCACTGCAAATAAGAAAGGGCTCAGAGCTGATCCTTGATGTAATCCCACCTCCACCTTAAACGTATCTGTCACTCCCACTGCAGTCCTCACCAATGTCACACTACCCTTGTACATATTATGTACCACTCTTACATACTTCTCTGCCACTCCCGACTTCCTCATACAATACCACAACTCCTCTCTAGGCACCCTGTCATATGCTTTCTCTAAGTCCACAAAGACACAATGCAACTCCTTCTGACCTTCTCTGTATTTCTCCAACAACACTCTCAGAGCAAATATTGCATCTGTAGTGCTCTTTCCTAGCATGAAACCATACTGCTGATCACTAAACATCATCTCCCTTCTTAACCTAGCTTCCACTACTCTTTCCCATAACTTCAAGCTGTGACTGATCAATTTTATCCCTCTGTAGTTACTGCAGCTCTGCACATCACCCTTATTCTTAAAGATAGGTACCAAAACACTTTTTCTCCACTCCTCAGGCATCCTCTGACTTTCCAAAATTTCATTAAATAATCTGGTTAAAAATTCCACTGCCATTTCTCGTAAGCACCTCCATGCTTACACTGGTATGTCATCTGGGCCAACAGCCTTTCCATTCTTCATCCTCTTCATAGCTGTCCTTACTTCCTCCTTGCTAATCTGCTTCACTTCCTGATTCACTATCCCCACATCATCCAACCTTCTCTGTCTCTCATTCTCTTCATTCATCAGCCCTTCAAAGTACTCTTCCCATCTACTCAGCACACTCTCTTCACTTGTGAGTACGTTTCACTCACTGTCCTTTATCACCCTTACCTGCTGCACATCTTTCCCAGCTCTGTCCCTCTGTCTAGCCAATTGGTACAGGTCCTTTTCTCCTTCTTTAGTGTCCAATCTCTCATACAACTCTTTGTATGCCTTATCCTTAGCCTTCGCCACCTCTCTCTTTGCCATGCGCCTCATCTCCTTATACTCATGTCTACTTTCTTCATCTCTTTGACAATCCCACAGCATTCATTGATGACCCAAAAAAGTTTTAAAGAGAATTGGGAAACAAGGTAAAAGGAACAGAAATACCACCAAAAAGAAAAAGACACATTTTGGAGAAATATCTACGAAGATGCTGTAGAAAATAATAAAAATGCCAAATGGATAGAAGAAATAAAAGAAAAAGTAAGAAGTTTAAATGAACAGGATATGAAATGAGATGAAGTACTGGCCAGAGAAATCGAAACAAAATTAAGAAAAGCTCCTAAATGGAAAACCCGAGGCCCAGATGTAGTACCTAATTCCTGGCTAAAAGTATTAACATCTTTACATGAAGATTAGCCTTGAGTAAGAACTACTTAAAAGTGTGCCCTGAAAAGACACCAACTTGGTTAACAACAGGAAAAATGATACTCCTCCTTAAGACTGAATCTGCAAGCTATTCTAAAATCTGTAGACCAATAACCTGCCTTCTGACAATGTATAAACTATACTCTGGAACTGATATGGACAGAGTTTATAGTCATTTATAAGACAACTTTATTGTGCCAATAGAACAAAAGGGTAACAAAAGGAAATCATACGGTACAAAGGATCATTTGTTAAATAAAGTTATAATGGAGAATTGTAAAAAGAGAAAGAATCTAAGTTTGGTAGTGATAGATTACAAAAACGCATTTGACAGCATACCACATTTATGGATAAAGGATAAATGCTTACAGATGTATAAGAAACAGCTACACAGATCAGTTATACAGTGACCATGAAACAGTGGCAAACCATTTTGCAGTGAATTCATGATAAAGGAAAAATTATTATCCCAGGAATAAAAATTCAGAGGGGGAAATTCCAGGGTGAACCTTTGTCACCATTGCTCTTTTGTCTTACCCTTAACCATTAAGCTGTCTACTTAACATATTAGGTAATGGTTACAGTTTGGCTCCCAGAAAACAACGTATAATGACTTCTCATCTTCTTTTTGTGGGTTATTTAAAACTGTACAGTTCATCAGATGAAGAGCTGAAAGCACAACTGCAAGTGTTCAAAACTTTCTCAAATTATATAAGACTGTTATTTGGTCTTGATAAATGTGCAACTGTAACATTTAAAGCAGGAAAGCTGCAGCACCAATAAAAATCAGTCTGGGACATGAATGTGATATAAAGGAACTTGAGCAGGAGGGCGTGTATTATTATTTGGGAACTGATGAAGGATTAACAATTAAACAGGAACAAATGTGAATAAAACGTAGTAGGGAATATTTTAGAAAACTAAAATTAATTCTGAAAACATCCCTGACATCTAGGAACAAAGTCTAAGCTATAAATAAATTTGTTCTTCCTATTCTAACTTACAGTTTTGGGGTGATTAACTGGCCCCAAAAGGTACTGGATAAGTTGGACAGGAAAACAAGAAAAATGCATCATGCTTATTAAATGATAAATACAAATCAGAGTATACCAAGATTATATATTCCTCATTCTGAAGGAGATGTGGGCCTCCTCGAAATTGATTATATCTATAGATCTGCAATTGTAAGACTGCCTGCATATCTGATGACTTCAGCAGATCCAAACATAGTGAAAGTTTTGAAAAATGAAGAGAACAAGTGTAAGATGACTTCCTTGCTTAGTTTTGCAGAAGCATATTGGTGTCAAGCAGGAATGGAAACCAAACCAAAAGTAGGCACAAATCATGCATCAACTGAATGTGCCAAAAACAACAACAACAACAACAACAACAACAAAAATGAAAGAATATAAGGAGAGAGATCAGATGAGAAAGCCAGAAATCTGGAAAAGGCATGAATATAGTTGCAAGTACAGAAAACCTCTGGAACTGACTCATGTTGATCAGGATCTGACACAGGGAGGTTAAGGAGAAATGAATTTAAACCAAAAGATGAAAGGTTAATATTGGCAGCCCAGGATAGTGGACTCTGTACATTTTGGTTTGCAAAGTCCATTGAGCATGTGGGAGAAACAGACAAATACAGGTACTGTAAAACAGAACTGGAAACAGTTGTACATCTTGTTGCTGGATGTAATACACTAATGTCAGAGGGCCTATATACTGAAAGGCATAATAATATGGCAAGATTGCTGCACTTGGGGATTATGCAAACATTAGAATACTGAAGTAGCTGAGAAGCACTGGAAACATGAGCCACAAAGCATTGTAGAGAACGATGAAGTTTATATCACATGGGATCATCCATTACCAACAGTTCGAAAAATAGACGCAAGTAAAACGGATATAGTGGCTCATGAAAAGAAGACAAAAGTAGCATTGATCATTGAAGTTACTACACCCAGTGATTAAAGTGCTTTATGTACAGAGAGAGACAAAGTCATGAAATACCAGAATTTGCAGGCAGAAATTAGGGCAATGTGGAAGCAGGATACGCAGCCAGTTCTAATAGTAGTTGAAGCAATGAGTCTTATAAAAAATAATTTACAGTCTTATTCAGATATGCTACAGATACATGTAACTATGTATGAACTGCAGAAGAAGTCAGTTCTGGGTATGTTGTTGGTGCTGTGAAGAGCACTTTTGGCTAACATCAAATATTGAAACAATAATAATTTCATGAACTTTAATCATACTTTGACTTTGGGGTCTATTCCAGAATGGTATTAGAAACCCAAAAGATTTGGAGAAATTAAACTAAGGTTATGACTGTCTTAAAAAGATCTTATTTTCTGAATTAGAACAACTGAGTTGCTTTGACAAAAAAAGGGAATAAGGAAAAACCTGTGAACTGATGTAATGAGCAATGTTTTAAAAAACATTCTGTGTAGTCTGTTGTAGAATGCAGACAATCTATCACAGTATATTAATAAAGTTCTTACATATTACTTACTGAGCACCTAACTTTCTAGACTTGTATCCTGACCTATTAGTAGCTTGCTTGTGATGATTTCAGTCAGTCAAAGCATTGCAGGTCAACACTGTATACAGGATCTGATTTCAAGAGACAACCAAGAGCCACCTTCTGAAGAGCAGTTTTAAAGGGGTGCTAGGCTCTTACGGATGTGGCAGATTAATGCTGGCTGTTGCCTTTTCTGCACTGTTGGATCACTTATTCTGGCATATTATTACTTTTTGAAAAGTGTGACCAAATATCTTACCGCTAATTTCTTGCTGGTTACCTCACAGCATCATAGGTGTCACTATTCATCTCTCTTCTCCCAGAATCAGTACTGCATGAATGCTTTAAGAAATGTTGCAAGGTGTTTTACCAGGGTAAGCAAACACTGAAACAATTATATTCATGAGTACAAATGAAGTGAGTAGCTTGACTTAGATGAACACTGTAGAAGAGTAATGTATGGTAGGTGATGCTGGTTAGAAATGAGTTTGCAGCTTGGTATTCTCAGATTTAAGTGTTATAGTCAGTGGTAACTTATTTCAACTGGCTCCTTTTTGTAACCCCATAATGTGAATACTAGAAACAAAGCCATGAAATGAAAAAAAATGAACACAGGAAAGAAACATGAACTACTTAATTCATAATATAACTGCTTGGGCCATATGGAATTTCATTACTCCTTATAGGAAGCATACCTCTTAACATCTTAGTGGAAGAAATCTGAACAGAACCAAAAATAATGGGGGTCAAAGGCCCAAAATTGGGACAATTTTTAAATATTGCTCTTATAAACTCAGAAAGTTGATAGGATAACAGGTTTTGCACTGTCATGCATTTTCTGAAGGGTATGAAGTCTGAATCTCAGTTATCTGTCATTATTTGGATACTTCAGTCAGCAATGATTTATCTGAAAACCACAAATTTTATAAGGAACAGATCAAAATATGAAGCAAAAATCTAGACAGTTGAGAGGTATGATAGCAAGGCACCTTTAATATTGTTATTTGCTGCCCTATTGTTCTCATGTTCCTTGTTTTATAATTGCTTAACACTGTGTTTATTTTGTATTTTCTGCATTTTTTTCTTTTGTATACAGTCCTTGCATTTGTATTTATCCTTTTTTGCTTGCTAGACAATAGAACAACATCAGAAGATAATATTATGTTACTTTATGGTTTCTTTTTTGCAGTGGTGGTTGCTGACTTCAAATCAAAGGGGGGCTACAGGAGACTGCTGAATGGGTGTGACCAGCAGGAAGGGGTGTGGTCAACTGGAAAGGGGCAGAGCTATGCTCAGAACCACAAAAAAACGGGGATTAATTAAATATGCTGCCCTGGGTGCCAAACCGTCATTATGAGAGGCCAATCAAGACAAAATGAAGTGTAGAAGAAAAAAAAAATATTTCAATGCATTGGCTACATGACAGCTTACTTAATATCTAGATGGAAAGAAAAAGGTTGTGAGGCATGAAAATATAAATTACTTTTTAAATACATTACTGGAATGCCAGTCAAAATCAAGTATAAAAAAACCAAGCAGCACTCAACTCAAACCACTTCTCCTTCCACTGCAGTTCTAATTATAATTTATATTCAGCTTTATAAAAGTACCAAGTAACATGCTTAAAGTAGCAATCTCTGTGATACCCCCACTTATAAAAATGTTTCTTATCCAAAAAAGACCTGCTGCCTGACAACTATATACTTGTTTCATGGGGAAAACATGATCAAAGTAAAAAATGAACGGCAAACAAGAAACAAGCTCAAGATAAATAGTTTAAAGGATTGTTGCACAGGTTATGAACAACACATGATAGATTGGCATTCTGTTTAGTTTACGAGTAAAACCTGCAAAGATGACTGCAAGTCTCCAACAAATGTAATGAGCTTCTGAAAATACTGTAATCCTGTCCTTTATTACAAATACTGTCATATGCATTTCAATGCCTAAGGCTTATATGTTATCTAGTTATGTAAATATTCTCTGCATGGCAAAAAAAGGCTTTCAGTGTTGGTAATTCTTTAACAGTATGCTTATTAAAGCTTACTTGTGTCTTACCATCTCAGACAAGCTTACCTGATGGTCATTAAAGCATTGCTGCTTAAACACAGAGCAGCAGGCACTGCAACAATATGCATTTTCTGAATAATTCTTCTTCTTCTAAGAAGCATAAATCAACAGTATAAAAATATGACAGAAAACCAGAACATTCTGCAAAATCAAGGACAGATAAAAAGCCACTGTATTACTTGTGTCTACCTTGGATGGGGGGATACTCTGCACACTTACACTGCATAACTGCTCCTTGCCTTGCTTGGACACATCCAGTCACTACATGGGAAAGTGGGGCGCAACAAGTATGTCACAATTTGAAATGTCTCTGGCTGACGGTGATGGCCCTGACACATTTGTACCTCTCAACCTCAGAGCAAGAAATCTGGACAAAGCCATAAACAGAAGTGGGACAAAGGCACAAAAATAAGGACAATTTTTAAATATTGCTCTTATAAACTTAGAAAGATAATAGAATAGCAGGTCTTGCATTAGTATAAATTTTATGAAGGGTATGAAATCTGAAACTCAAATGTCTGTCATTATTTTCTAACTTCAATCTTTAAAGATTTGTCACTAATTTGCCAGAAAACCATCATTTTATGAAAAATGGACCAAAAATGTGATGCAAAAATATAAAATAGCCACACAATACAGCTGGGAACCTGTCAAAGAAGGAACACTTTTTTTAATATTAGTACTGTTTTTGTAATTCGCATAGCGTATACACTGCACATGTGTCTGCTGCCTTCAGCTAGCATTCACTCTGATGGATTCAGAGCTGAAAATCTTGGATACAAAAATTTCCAAGTCTTACACATAATGAGTATAGGAGTACACCGTATAGATTTACATAAGATCTGCACAATATTTTATTCTGGTTATGGAAGAAGGAACAGAGTAATAGAGATATTTATTCATACTTCATTGGGTGAGGTATGGTGGGGTGGGAGGTGAGGATGCTACAGTATGGAGCAGGAAGATGAAAATGATGAAGGGTTTTGAGATTTTATTTCCATTGTTCCTGATGAGTATTGGTAGACTTAAAGTGTTTATTCAGTACAAAATTACCTAATGTTGCTGTCAAATGGTGAGATATAGTGGACTATTGACACCACTAGACACTGAAGCATTTTACAGATTCATAGATGTAGATATACTATAGGGCAACTAGACCCCAGTCTCATAATGATATATTTCATAATGAAATGGGCTAGATTGCTGGCGTAATGCTGATAAAATACTGAACCAATGGTACTGAGAGCTGTGCAGTAGAGCCATTTTTTTCTGCTTTATTATTATCCTATTTCTCATATGCAGCATTCTTATCAGCCTATCTAGATCCAGATTTAATAATGTGGGTGTCACAGGTACTTGTGTTTGAATAAGCAGCTATAATACCTACTCCATAAGGTGTATGGTAGAAGCTATCTTGATAGAGTTCACCATAACATTACTAAGAATATTGACTGGCTTAGGGTTACTAGGGTTACTAGACAGAGATGCACATTTGAATATTTAGAATATGTACTGGTTTCAGTGACTCACTGCTGCTTAAGATACATCCTGATGGGACAATACTGAACAGCATGGAATACTGACATGCTTGGAGTTGCTGCTGATGAAGCAGGTAACAGTGTGTTTATGGAATTCAAACCTCTGCTGTTCTGAAGGCTTGCGGGAATCACACATGGTATGACTCTGAGTTGGCAGTATAAAGTATATGATTGAAGTGTACTGTAAAATGCCATCAGCATGTAATGAGCCTGTATTGTTCCAGTGGAACAATAGAAATAATTTCTCTTTGGACCACTGAGAATGTTGTAAGTGATACTTACAGCAAAGTCTGCTCTTCAGAAGGATTTTACAATGCGAAGATTCAAACTCTATGTTCCTTATAGTGTTGAATTGATTTGCTTAAATTAAATGACTTTTTACATATATAGGCACAATAGACTTAATTTTACCTTTTAACTCATTACATCCAAGTTACGTCTCCAGCTGCATCTGCAGTTAACTCCTACTGATGCTTCTAGGCATCAAATATTGCTTGTTCATATTCACATCAATAATTCCAAAACCATGGTATGTACAGGGGTTTTAAACGATTTCATCTTAAAGCTTACACAATGGCAAACTCAACTGCACTAATATTTGACTGCTGTCTAGTGTAGATAAATATATATTAACTGTTGTTTTTATTATTTTCATTTATATAGATATAATTTTCACAGTTTTCTAAACATCTCAACAACCTAGTAACACAGACAGAACTCCTTAGCCTCATATGAAAGCTCTCCATTATATGAATAAAATGCTGCTGTCAGTATGTGAGTAACTGGATCGATTGCTAAGATATTGTAAGTTGTTTACAAAATATTACAAATGTAGTAGTTACTGTGTTTACTGTGACTTAAACAATTTAGTTTAAGACCTAGAATCTAAAGAATACTACCACTATAAAAATAGTTTATGCTAGAGAGTTTGCCATTTACACTTCTTTCATAACGCATATATTTCCAGAGATATGAACATTTGTTTGAAATGTGAGGACATAATTTGAATCTGTCAAAAGGCTTAGGCTCTGCCCATTGGCACTTCCTGACCTACATTGGAGTGAATCAGTTAACTCAACTGCTGGTTTTGCTCATATTGAAAAATAAAGTATAGTGTGTGCTGTTATTCCTCCATATAACCAGATTTTTTGTTTGGACTCTTGTTTCTATCCCCTTTTCCCAATTTTACTGCTTGGTACACAAGATGCAAGAAATGAGTTTACAAAGTTTTTGTTTATGTCTTTTTGCTGTAATAGCACAATAGAATACTGCTCAGTAACACATTTATAGCCCCACAGTGTACAGTCTAGTGCTTAGCGAAATACTCAACAGGCAACATACCAAAGAAAAAACACAATTTCCCATCAGCATTGAATTACATGCAGTAAAAGGCTGGATTTAAATCATGCACTGCACTGTTACAAGCTCTCTAGCTCTTGGTTTACCATGTAATTGTTAATCCAATCAATCACTTACAATATTAATTTAGTTACATATCATAGTTTAAAACAGTCATCTCCTTGCCCATTCTGTCTCCTTAAATTCAGCTGGGCTCATGTTTCTTGACAGATTCAGTGTAGAAACGTGCTGCCACAAGGCTGCTCTGCTGTTGCTATAGCAACTGCTATGGTTCTGACTCCCACCTTATAATGTGACAAGTATTTTTCCAGAGCATGAGCAAGGAGAAAAAGAGCAGCAATGATTTAGCCTCTCTTCATACAGCTAAAGAAGAAGCTGTCTTCTCATGTGGGGATTAAAAAGAACAGGAGAAACTGTTCCTGAATGCACAGTCAAAAGCTCAGTGAAGCAAAGATTTCATTTATGAATATTAAACTCCTTTCATTCCTTCTGTATATACAGTGTTTGACATAAATGCATTTTAAACCCAGTTGCTTATTCAGGATTTCTAAATAAAAATTGCATGTGGACATAATTTAAAAACAATAGGTACAGTAATTTCTTAATCATGATCTGCTTGCTTTACTGGTGCATTTTTAACAAAGTAGTACACTCCTGATTTGTGCTTCACAAACACACACGCGCACACACATGCACACACACACACACACACACACACACACACACACACACACACACACACACACACACACACACACACACACATATTATTTTTTCTTTTTTTGTCTGTAATTATCTCTCAGTTTATCTCAGTTTCTTTATAAAGGTAGTAATTTCCAGTAAAATCAATACATCCAGTGCTGTTGCATCACATCTGACCCCTACTGGAGCCCCATGAAGAGCTGATGCCATCCACAGGGTTTACTTAAGCAAAAAGGGAATTGACTTAGACTGCCAGGCCTTTCTTCCATATCACACACCATACATACATCTACAGACAATTTAGACCCACCAGTCCACCTGCTGCACATTTTTGGTGGAAGGAAAATAGTGCACCTAGAGAAAATCCTGCCATAGGGACGACATGCATACACTACAAAGACTGTAATCCTGCTGAGAACCAAAGTGGAGAGACTTGCTGTGAGATGGCAATATTACTCACTGCCCACTGTGCCACTTTCTCTGCTCCAATACCTGCCTGCTAAGTTTTCATGTGCTCTCTACTCTAGCTATGTCATTTCTAACCTGTTCATATACCCTTATTAGTCCATAATTCCTTCATTTTGCTGGCTACTATGTGTAAGCCATGACTGCCTTTGTGTCATAAATTTGAAACTTACACACACGATAGAAGATCATCAGACTATTTGGTAGTTCTGTGTGTCCTCCCTGTGTGAATGTGGTATTTGTTTTGATCTCTGGTTTCCTTCCACATTGAAAGACATGAAAATAGATGAACTGGGGAACCTCTCAATGTAGGTAGGTATGTGTGTGCCTGTGCATCCTGTGATAGACTAGCATCCTGTCCAGGAATAGTTTCATGCTTCCAACCAGTACTTGCTGGGACTGGCTCTGAATCCTCATTATCCTGAGAGAGTGTGTGTGTGTTTTTGCTAAGTATTGTTTCTCGGACTGACAGCAGTGTGATGGCTTTATCACTGAAAACCACTTTCAGTGAAGGTACAGTGTTGCCCTTTCTCCACTGTTGTGTTACTGTGGTGTTGGTATATATAAGTTAGGGGGTGGGAGTCTCTCCATGTGGGGGGTACATGGGGGTTAACCTCTGCAAAAAACCTTAAGATCGTACTAACTGAAAGTGACTTTCAGTGATTTTTGTTATTGTTGTTTTGTCTTTTTGAGAAACAACCTGCAATGAATCATCATGAATTCTATCTTGAACAGAATAAAGCATATATCAGAGAATGAATGAATGAATTCAACTTCTTGCGTTTATGCTATACTATTTCAGTATGCATCCTGTGAGGCATATATCATAAACCATGACACAGGCATTAGGAAGAGTTGTTCTGATGAGAGTAACAAGCTGCATTTCCAAACAAATAAACATGATACAATAATGGATACCAAGGAGGGCGGTTTAGTTGTTGGCATACCTTGAGTTGTATTCGCAGACCTAGTAGAAATATTAAATGTTACTGTCCCTTACGGCATAAATGCACACACATTAAGGATCAGTAACCCACTATCTTTTCTCCTATTTTTCTCATATCTCATCAGGCCCTGAGGAAGTAGCGTTCAAAAGGAGCAGTTTCACAGAAGAGTGACCAGGTTGGTCTCACAAGCCTGTAAGTATGGGATTACTCAACAAAAGGAAATAGTAGATACACATATAGCATAAAAATAAAATGACATTGCATAATTATGTAAAGAATTTATTTAACATTTGTTTACTAGGAAAGCCAACTGGGACAGAGCTCATTTTCAACGGGGGCCTGGGGACAAACACTCCAGATGCATGTTTTTGGAATATGGGAGGAAACCAGAGCACCCAGAGAAAACCCATGCAAATTCAGGCAGGACATAAAGACTCTGCACAGAAGCCATCCACCGAGAATCGAGCTCCGAGAATCGAGCTGGAGAACCTCTTGCTGTGAGGTGACAATGCTAACCGCTGTACCATTGTGCAAAAAAATTCAGAATATTTCTGAAGTGGAAGCATACCTGACCCTCAAGCAGTACTTGGCAGTATTTTCTGTTACACTACTAAATTGCAGATGGTTTATGGCATTTCATTTCAAAAAATTAAGACAGTTATTCAGTGATCTTATATTAAATGCAGTAATATCAATAAAAGCAGAAATGAACCTTAACCAGTATGTGTCAGCATTTACTCATTTCATTACTAATTGCAAGATATATAATTGGTGAGTAACAGTTTCATATTCTGTTTCCCTCCCTCCCTATCTCTCTCTTTGTTTTTTTTTTCTTTCCCTTTTATGTTCTATTTTCTGCAGAACCAGAAGTGCCAAGGCAGTTTGCCCACAATCCTTCAAAGTGTGCGAAGGATCTCCACCTCTCTCTGCCCAACTAGCAACCACTTAACAGAGAGGGAGTTTTGGCCCCAGCCCTTTGCCCCCCCCCCTCCTTGGCAGGCTGGCAAGCCAGATCCATGGGCTAAAGCACCTGGTAAGGGCTGTAGTCAAGAGGGTCATGGGCACATATTAATCTCCCTTCACCAGATACTTGACTTACTACTCAGGTCAGCTTTGACAAGCAAGACACTGGAAGTCTTGAGGCCTATACCTTTAGGGTCACCCCCCAGGTCTTTCAGGGCAGTGGGATATTTTAGCCCCTTCAAACTATGGACAATATTGGCTGTCTGCCTTCCTTGCATCCATTTTGTCTGTGTCTGCCATCTGTGTGTGCTGTCTCCCCCTCCCACTGTCAGGCCCACCTCTGTGTTCCTGTCTGTTTTGTCTGTGTTTTATGTGTTGTGTCCTAACAAAATTCTTTAATTCTTCCCCAACCCTCCCTGTGACATAGTCTGTCTTTTTTCCTTCCAAACTTTTCTTATTAAAAAAAATGGAAAAATGGGGGTCAGTTCCCCCACAAAACATAGTGCTCATCCTCTCTCACTTCCTCCTGCACAACTGCCTTAATGTGTTTCTTTTGTGTTTCCCTTGTCTACAATCTCCCCTATTTCCTACTGTCCTATTTTCCCCTTTTCCAGTCTTATAAAAGTCATAGCAGGGTGTCCTTATATGGACATGTTCAGAGTGAATAAAAACCAGAAAACAGTTTGGATAAGCTGTGGGCCACTGGTCCTGAGTCTGTCCCACTGCAAGATCTTGTTGAAATTCATGAGAAATCCATGCGGATTTGTGCCTGCTGTGTCTTGTCAAAAATACATGACAGCATTCGAGACTTTATGTACATATGGATCTTTTGCATATAACTACACTCATTTCTTGTCAGTTTACATTGATTAAGATATGCAAAAGTATACTATACATTCCCTTGCAAGGCAGAGAAGTTCAAAATTAAGTGCAACTTGTTAGCAGATTGCTCCTTTAAATATAGGCTTAGTGGCATGATTTGCACATTCCCTTTCCACGTGTGTAAAGTGTGGGACTATGAATACTACCCAAAATAAGTTATGTTAACTGATTCCAAATATAAGTTGTTTATATCATAGCTTGTATAACTTTTACATCTAAACTGGTAGCTTTTCAGTGTTCACATGCAAACCTTTTTTTCATTATTAACTATGGCTGTGTTGTTAAAAATGTTGATAAGAAAAATTGTTTGTAAAAAATGTCGAGAAAAATGTACACCTACACTGAACTTAGCAAATTAAGGTTTACTGCTTTGATTTATCTTGTCTTTAACCACATTGGCACAGTTCCATCCTTACTGTGTCTTTATAAATGTCAGTGGTTCAGTTCTCAACCATTTTGTATATATATATATATATATATATATATATATATATATATATATATATATATATATATGTGTATTTATTAATTTTACCTGATACCTGTTACATCATACTCACGTATTTACAATTTCAGGTTAGAAGTGCAAACAAGAAATTACCTGCAAAGCTGCTTTTGTGAAGACCTCAAGCATATATATTTTGTACAGTTATAATGGTTCATAGTTCTTGTATGATAAATGTTTTTATGATCAACTTTTTTGATTATTTCTATTGTGGTCAAGGCTGCAACAAAAGACAAATGAATAAAATGCTATTATAAAAGCAATACCATCAGACAAAAGCTTAATTTATCAGTTGTATACTTTTCAGCAGCTTTTTGCACTTGTAAGGAACGATAATGTGCATTCTGTCTAATCTGACCTGTGGAAGGTATAAGATACCACATCCTCCAAAATATATTATGTACAGATATGAAATATTAGGAATAAGGTCTGTGATGTTGAGGGGTGAATAACTATCTAATAATGTGGAAAGCACTAAAGTTATGACTGTGACACAATAGATCATAGGGGAAAGATTACATGCTCATATCGACTTGTAGTACTTTCTTTATGAATCGCTGACTTTTAAATTGAGTCCTCATCTTGCCAAGATAAACTGGTTGAAATTCGAATTAACAAACACTACTAGGTGCTGCTGTAGCGTTGTTGTCTCACAGTAAGACGTTGTCCTGTTCGATTCTCAGCTAAAGCGTCTTCTGTGTGGAGACATACATGAATGGGCCTACCTTCATTGAAGGTTGTGCGTCAGGGCTAGCAACTCGGCACGTAAAAATCTACTGCCAATCATTAGCGGACCAGAGTTCCGCTATGGCGACCCCTAACCGGGAAAAGCCAAAAGACACAACAACAACAACTAAAAGCAAGATTTTTTTTTTTTTGCAGGACAACAAGCTTCACTGTACCTCCCATGTGTGGCTAGGCAAGTCCCCCACCTCCAGACTTATATAAAAACACAAAGAAGGGAAAATATATTGGCACCTCTTTTGTCACATATGATGTACTTTAATCTTGGGACACAGGATACAGATAGGAAGAAAAAATGAGTTGTATATATATATATATATATATATATATATATATATATATATATATATATATATATATATATATATTTTACACCATGTCCCATTCTTTGAGTTTGTGTGACCTCAGAGTTGATTTATTTAGAGATCAGGATGTTGGGGGTACAGCCCTCACATTAAGGATACAGAGGTTATTTAGGAGCATTTGGTGAGCTTCTTAGTATAGCTTACTTAGACGTCTAATGTTGTGCATCTTTAGATGCTTTAGTTTGATTGTTGTATCTTGATTAAATGAGATGTGATTATTTGAATTAAACCCAATAAAGTGAACTCAAAGAATCCTAATCAAAAGGAAACAGTCATGACCATTTTGAATCCTGATCAAAATCCACAGGGATCTGTATGTAGCCCCTTTCTTCAGTACCTTCACATTAACTTCAATGCAGTGTCAGTCACTTCAGTTTATTTTTTAACACATCCTAATGAAAACAGTTTTTTCTCAAAAAAATTCCTTACATTCCAAGGTCAGTACTGTTTGTAGCCTTCTAATTTCTACAAGTTGATGCAGCATAGCCATTGATTATATAAGCTAATGGTGGTGTAAGGGGTTAAAGAGCAAAGCTGCTTAAAAACAGAGCAAAAACTTAAATGCTTTTTTGTTTTGTGCTTGTGATGTCTGAGAATTGTACATGTCCTGTACTTGTCCTTGTGGGTTTCACCTCTGATCCAATTCCCCTAGTTCCCTTTCAAATCCCAAATGCATTGGGTAGGTGAATTTGCAATATCCAGAACTGCCAACATGTGTATTTGTGGGTGTGCATGTGCACTGCAATAGATTTGCATGCCTTCAATGATTCTTTCTTTCCTTATGTGTGGTGCTTATTGGGAAAAGTTTTAGCTCCTGTTAGATATGAATTTGATGGGCATTGGAAAATAACTGGCTGTATAGATTAATGGATGAAGGAATGGCTTAATGGATAGACTGCAACTGCTTCTGCATTGTCAGACAGTTGCCATTTTGGCAATAAGGTCTCAGAAGTTTGAGTTCTGAAATTGCCAACTTCCTACACTGATATATATGCCTTCACTGTGGTAACTGAATGTTAAATCAGTATTTCTGCAGACACCATAAACATGAAAATGATATTAGAGTGAAAGAATGAGATCGTTTGTTCTGCCCTACCAGCCATCTATCAGGAGAGGTGTCACTAAAACTTTCTAGCTTATATAGCAGAACTTGGAATGGTATCTTCTAAGTCAACCGCCTAGGCCTTCATCACTCCTAACATTACACCTTGTACAAAGAGTCTATATATGTTTAGGCCCCACTGTTAAATGCAACATTATTTGTATACTAAGTAGCCCGGCAAGCCACACTGTATTTTTGGGTGAAGTGAACAGCTTCTATAAATGAAGGTGCTCTGTTAACACTGGATGCCTATAACCAACATTAGTTGTTAGTCCAGTACATAACATAGACATTTGTTCTACAAGTTATGCTCTCTTGTGTTAGGCCTTAAGTGACAGTTGTGCCATGAGATGTTGCAAACATTTAGACATCTTTAAATTTGTTCAAAGTCCGACTATCTCTTGCATTAACTTGTTTCCTTGATTATTTTATTTACATTATAGTCAGTGCTGTACAACATGCAGTGTCTGATCTTAATTTAATGTATTCAGAAAGGACCAATGATGTCTACCTGTTATTTGCATAAAGGATTTTAATGCCACAAGTATATGATAGGAAAAGATCGGGCATATGACCATGAATTGCATATGTTAATTGAATAAATTATCCTAATATTCACTGCATGCCTCTGCAGACTAAGAAATGTAACAATCTATTACAATGTGTCCTGCCTTAATTTCTTGCTAGCACCTGAATTCTATACAGCCACTAACCATTCCTTCACTTTGAGTACAGTGCCAATTTCACTTCATCTCTCATTGTTGCACTGTCTCAATCCAGTTTTGTTATTTCAGCTTGTCATTTTTCAGTGAGCCCTGTTAAGCTGGTCTAGGAGAAGTGCCTTTGTGAATCTCATGGGTGGGCTACTCAACACAGATGGTATGATGGAGATGCACAAGTTACTTTGAGCAGGCCCTAAACGGTGAAACTGATATTAACTGTGCTTATTGCATCTCTGTCATAAATATCTTGATACAAAGCTTTACTTTTTACCTTTTGTAAAATGTTTTCAGTTTAACTGGACATGTAAAAATGCATCTGTGCATGCTGCTGATATACTAGTCAAAAACTTCCCCTTCGTGTAAGGAGACAGTGGGGATAATACCTAGCCTCCATCAGATGCTGGTCACATTGTAGAAGACAACCTAACATGACTTTTAGGGAAATTATATACTGCAGAGTGATAGTGATTAATCTTTCCTTCTCTGACCATCCCTGCAAAGACCTAGTATTCCTATATTCAGAATGCCAGTGGTACGAGCATAATGCCTTGACTATGTCCCATCACATGATATAACTCACTGGATGACTGCGAGAGTCTTCCTGAAAATGTGGTTATCTCAGGAATCATTACAGAATGTATAAAAGTATGGGATAGAAATAAGGCAGGTGATGTGCTGAGTGGAAGAAAAAGAAATAAGCTGTTAGTAAAGTTGGATCTGTAGCTTCTCCAGAAGACAAAAGAAATGGCCAGACTAAATGCTGTCAAATAGCACTTACTAGGCATTAAAATCTATGCTTTGAAATAATCAGAAGTGTTTGAGGAACTTCCATTCTTATTATCTATTTCAGAGAATGCATCCTCTTTTCTTTTAGCTGTATGAAACATCTTCTTGCTTGAAATATTAAAAAGAATAATTACGAAGTACATTTACTGGCAAAATAAACTTGAGCTAGTACATACTTCTGAGTAAAAGAGTGCAAGCATGAACATGTTGGCAATATAATCACATGTAGACAAGATATCTGCTTTGCAGGGAATGCTGGGAGAGTTCAGCTGCTAATATGAAGCACAGGGAAACAATTCAATATCTATTAGGCAGCTTTTGGGTAAAGCGGCAGGCATTACCTCACACTGAAGTCCGTAAATGTAGGCATTTAATTTCAGTACATTTTAATACTATTATCCAGTAATTACAATACAATCATAAATTTATTAACCTCAGAAAAGTGGTGCCATTTTATTGTTTTTCTTCTGGCAAATTGTGTAATAGCACTTTAAGGTAAAATCTGAACCTTTTCTTTTGACACTCTTCATAGGTAGTTACTAGGCAATATAGTCAAGGAGACCACTGAGAGCCTAGCCCAATTGTCACATGGCACAATCTGGTTAAGTGACTTGTTCAGAGTCACACAGTAACAGTAACAAATAGAGGCTGCTGGAAGCAAAACCCTGGGCTATCAGGAGCAGCTCAACAGTTATATTTTACAGCCTTATTCCTCTATGTTGGGTGATTTTGTTTATATGGAGTGGTTGTAAGTTAACCAACTTTAGAAGATTTTATGGAAGTAGCTAGAGACACTTGCAAGATATGTACCTGTAATAATAAAGCTAAACTTGAGTATTTCGCACAAAGATATTTCAGAAATAATAATACTATGAGCCTACACTGCATTTGTGAATCAGAT
Organism: Protopterus annectens; assembly: GCF_019279795.1. NCBI lineage: Eukaryota > Metazoa > Chordata > Ceratodontiformes > Protopteridae > Protopterus > Protopterus annectens. Next base: position 132,032,199 of record NC_056734.1, read on the forward strand.
TCATAATTTTGGCAATTTTCATGTTTTGCAGATTATTCCTGTGCATCTCAGTTTTTGATCTAATGATAGCTTAGGACAGGAAAAATATTGAGGGCCAAAGCTTACAGGAGGAGCTTACCAAATGTTGTTTGTGAATGAGATTGTTTAAAAGTTAACACCACACACCTCATCACAAAAGGTTTCTCATCCAGGAAAAAAGAAGTCATTGTTCCCCTCTACTCATCACTCATTAGACCCATTATAGAGTACAACGCCCCTTTTGGTATGTACCTCACAAGACATCTACAACAACTGGAAAAGCCACAGAAATACCTCACAAAGAGGATTACCGGCCTCAAACAGATGCCCTACGCAGACCGTCTAAAAAAACTCCAGCTTTATTCTGTTGCATATCGCCTACTCAGTGGCGATCTCTGCCTAACATACAAAGCTATGTCAAACCCAGAACTGTTGGACATGCTCCATGTAAAGAAATCCCAATAGCTCCAAGCTACATGCTCTAGGGACCTAAACCTTGTCACCACAATAAACAGAACATGCTGGAGGGATAGATTCCTGTCTCAGAGACTTCCCATACTCTGGAACAAACTACCTATCTATATCAAACAAAGCTCCTCATTAGCACTCTTCAAGAAAAATCTTGATGATTGGATGGGAGATAGGAAATTCACCCCGGGGATCACTTCTGTGGCTCTGCTTGACAGGGGCACAGGAAAATAATTTTCTTGCGTGGCAAAAGCCAGGGTACTGTTTGGCTAGGCTTATATAGGTCCTAGGGCCAATAGCCTAGTACCTACCTATGAACCTATGAACTACTAACAAGACCAGATGCACATAAATGGAAAAGCACACATTGTACTAACTGGCTAATATCCTAGTTTTGCTTGTTCTATTCCTGTGTCAGTATTGAATTTAACTTTAAAGACATCACATGTGGGGGGCGTGGCCAAGATGAGCACAGAGTAGCAGCTTTTCTTATCAGCTCTGCCTTTACAGGACTTTATTGACATGAAATATTGATATAAACTTCCCTAATAATAGGTTTTTTTATTTTAATTAATTTTTTAAAATATATATTAGGGTAGTAAATAAAAAATTTCAAGTAGATTTTAAGTTTTCCTGTCAAAGTTACACTTGGAAGTACTACAGTAAAAGAACAGGATGAGTTTCACTAAATCTTCTCATCAAGAGACAACTATCAAAAAAGAACTACAGTCATTACTAACTACCATTCAAGAGCTAAGTGTCAAAATAAACAAAATGGATATAAAAATTGACAATTTCAAAGAAAAGTGTTCTCACCAAATGGACATTCTACATGAAGATTTATTGCAACAAAGGAAGCAGATTTCAGGAATGGAAACTGCATTAAGTGATATGGATAACAGAATTCAGGAGAGTGAACATAATGTTGAGTTCCTGTTAAAGCAAAATTCTCTTCTTCAGACAAAGGTTGATGACCTTGAGAACAGGTCTCGTAGGAATAATGTGAGAATTTTTGGCTTACTGAATAACATAGAGGGAAATAATATGGAAAAAGTTTTATCTTCCTGGCTGCCTGAAGTACTTGAACTGCCGGAGGCTCTTTCATATGGTATTGAAAGAGCCCATAGATCAATGGTGACATCTAAAAAACACCAAGAATAATTATATTAAATCTGTTATTGTAAAGTTCCTATCAGCCCATGATAAGGAAATGGTACTAAAGACTGCATGGGCAAAATCCCCAATTAAACTGAAGGACAATATTATATGCTTTGATAATGACTATTCTTCTTCAGTATTATCAAAAAGGAAAATTTTCTTGCCTTTAGTCAGAGAACTAAAAAAGAATAAAATAAAAACCCATTTGCTTTTTCCTGCAAGACTGAAAATATTTTATCAAGATGGTTTTAAAATTTTTGATGACTTAGACAATGCAATAAATTATATAAAATCTAATAACATACTGGAAAAAGTAGATGAAATGGAGTGGGCCAGTCCTAGTCTTAAAAGAAATGCTGAGAACAACTTGGAAAACATTTGACCCTATAAAAAAAAAACAAAAGATGAATCATAACAAGTACATATTTGCACTTGATTCACTCAGCTGGGGAAATGTAACCGGACATCCAGGTGAGCTTTTGGTATTATATTTAATATAATGTAAATTGGTTAACTAAATAGTTGTTTATTTTGTTTTGTAGAATAGTTGTTTGTTGGGATTTTTTTTCCATTTGTACTACTTGTTTAAGATTAATTATCTTAATGTTTATTGGTTTGATTCCCATGGATGCAGTGATTCTCCTGTTTCGGATATCTATGTTTCCAGATGTCTTGTAGTGGTGCTTATCATTAGGGGGCGTATTTGTTTATCTTGATTTTGGTTCCTATAGTGGCTGGAAAACTTTTATTTAGTTATAATTGCTGTATTTGTATTTTAGTTGATTTATGGTTAATTGTTTGATAAAGGAATCTTGTATGATGGCCTGATGTATAGTTGCAGAATTGTTGTGCTAGTGATGGTACTTCTGACCCGGGATGTGAGTGGCAGTGTGGCTGGAGTAATGGTATGGCTTCGTTGTCGTTTCCGAGTTGTTGATGTGTTTATTTGGAGACTCTGGTTTGGTGCTGTAGCACTGTAGAGACATGTGTGGTGTTGTTTGTGTTAATTGTATGTTTTGGTAGCTGTGTGCTTTGGTCGGAGATTAACTGGAGAGTCTGGTTGATAGTGTGGTGAAGCTTTGCTTGATAGCTGTCATTGCTTCATGTTATGTATGCAAGGTTTTTTTTTTCTCTCATCTCTCTCGGTATAGAGGGAGTCTCGAGACATTGCCTTATATGTAGTTAAGTAATGTTTTATGTACTATTTCCCACCGGAACTTTGAAAGCTTTATCTTCATGATGAGCTTGAGACTGTGGTATCCATCACGGCTGGAAAGCTCGGAGCTTTCTTAAAACGTCATCATGAAGGTGTTGGAAGTAAATTGATCTTCTGAGCCTCAACGGGAAGCTTCTGAATCGTATTTGTTTCCTCATACAGCATACAGAAAGAAGATATAACTAGATTACTACTTTCAACTTATTGTAAGACATTATATGCAATAATCTCTTAAATAAATAGGGATTATACTACGCATGTAGCCTAAATACTTTTTCTGATCATCATAGGTATTCTTGAGCCTTATGTATTTATATACGAATAGTATTCTCATAAAATATTTGCTTTATGTATGACAAGGGTGCCAATATCTTGATGAGAAATACTAGTTGTGATTTCTGCATTTTTGGAAGATTTAATAACGCTACAAGCTGTTTATATACTTGTGTTACATGTACATTTTTTATAACTATTGACTTGCTGAGAAAATATTCATGAAGCATTTAACAAAATGTTAAATGTATAGATGTATATAATAGGTTATCTCAGTTATTTTATGAATGCATTTGTGTAATAGGCTGATAGGGCTGTACCACATAGGCAGCAATAATATTGCAAGGACAGGTGCATTAAAAATAGTTAGATCTGTTTATCATTAGAAAATGTGAAATTTTCATCTTTTGTTTTGTTAATGAAATAGCTTTTCAAAATTCAAAGATAGTATAAGCTATAATTGAATAATAAAAAGCTCATTATATTTAAATAAGGCTTTTATATAGTATACAGGAGCTATTTAATCACCTTGCTTCTTTGAACTAATATGACCTTTTCACTAGTTTACAGTATGGTGATGGATCCTTTGAGGTAACTCAAATTAATGCAATGAATGGAAGATCAGACTTTTAAGGTTTATTAGTCACTCTTCTATGAGAGACTGCACAGGGGTGTTTGGTTATAAGAAAACTAGCAGGATGTTGTTGGTTTTACTTCTTGATGAGTAATCACTATACTTGGTTTCTGGCAAAGAAATGCAGTGTTCATTTTTTTCAGAACAATCAGTATGTTAGTTGATTGTTAGTAAAATCACTTTTATTAGCATCTTATTTATTAGCTGCCAATGTTAGTGGTTATTGAAGGCCCTTAGGTGATTCATTTACAACTATGTTCCATTTAGCTGATCACCTATGGCAGTACTATATATCACACTTCAGCCTTTATTAGCCATATTTTGGTAATAAAAGAATGCCATAGTCTCTTTTTAAGGTACTTATCAAAGGTGATTACTTTAAAACAGAAGAGTGAACTAATAGATCATAGTAGTTCTTTATAACCTACTAACTAATGTAAGAACATTCTCTACTTTATTCCTAAGATGTAGCTGTCATCAATTTGCTAATTGACACAACATTATATCTATATATTTGGCTCATACAAAAAATTGTTTATGATATTGATGAGAAGCCTTATTTTTATAGTTATGACTATAGACATTTAGGCAGGTGCTGATTGGATGCTGCTTTTGATAGGAGGTTGATTTGAGTGACTGATGTCATTCGAGTTAGGAGTTTTAAACTCCAGAGGGGTTTGGGTTGGTTATTTTGTTTCATGTTCATGTTATAAATATTTTCTAATAACTTTTCAGATGTTCATATCTTATGTAGTAGGAAACAACCTTAATTTTAAGAATATGATAATCTTACACTATGTTTGTTCTAATGATCATAATAGTATTCCTATTAGATATATTCTTTTTTATTTCTTAGATCAGTATGTTTATATTTACATCATTTAATTTTCAATGACTACACTAAAAGGTATATCAGTTAACATTAATGGTTTAAATAATGCTAATAAAAGGAGGAATTTAACTAGATATCTTAAGTTACATAAATCCCAATTAGTATTTTTACAAGAAACTCACTTAATAACAGAGGATATATTCAGACTTGAATCTAAAACATATAAGATTTTAGTAAGTTCTGAACATACTAAGAAAAAGAGAGGAGTAGCTATCCTATGGAACAGCATAATGCCTTTTCCTAAAATAATCGATACATATAAGGATAATAAAGGAATGTTTTGTGCAGTCACCATAGAAATAAACAGTAAAATTTTCACATTGATTAACATATATTGGATCCCAGGGATAGGGATAAACACAGTGAAACAACATCTAGATCAAATTGTACTATTCTCTAAAGGGAACATTATTTTTGCAGGAGATTTCAATTGTATTCTAGATTACAAAGACTCTAGTACTAATGGGAAGAGAAGAATATCTACATCATCTAAATTATTAAAAGACTTTTCAGATACTTATTTTTGAAAGATATAATTTATTTTGCAGATACTACGTCTTTGTTTTACACCTTTTTTTCTCATAGACATAAACTCATACTCGAGGATAGATAGATTTTTTATTTCTAATAATTTAACAGATTCCTTAAACAAATCAGCAGTGATTTCATGTCCTTTATCAGATCATAATTCTATAATTTTTGAAGTCGTAGTCAATCCAAATTTTAATATTCATATAAAAAGGATCCCAGCTTATATCACAAAATTAAAAGATTTTAATGATTTCATTTCTACAGAAGTACAGAATTTTTTAGAACTTAACAATACTAATGATATATCAGAAATTTACGCATGGGATGCCCTAAAAGCTTATCTATATGGTAGGATATTGAATTGGTACAACAAAAAAAGAAAGCTTGGGATAAAGAGCTGCAAGATATACAATGTAAATTAGACACTTTAAAACTTAGTACTATGGATGATAAAGATATATCAGATAAAAGAAAATAAATAAATTTGTTAAATAATAAATATCTAGAAATATTAAAACATAAAACTATAATCAATATAGAAAAATTAAAGTTTATAAATTTCTCTTCTAACCCTAAATCCTTAATAATTCTTGCTAATAAAATGAAAAGATTAAATAGATTTAATCACATTAATTAAATATTCTCCCCTAAAAAAGGAAAAATGGTATCGGAAATTCATAATATATTAACTGAATTTAGAGATTTTTTTTATAAACATCAACCAAACAACTACTGAATTTAACTCTAAAGAGGAAATAAAAACATTTATTAATAAATACACTAAAACAAGACTTTCAGAGGAACAAGGGATTTCTATTGATAAACAAATATTTTTCAAAGAATTTCAAACTCACATTACCAAATTAAAGCAAAATAAAGCACCAGGTAATGACGGCATAATTCCTGAAATTTACAAATTACTACCTATTAATGCTCTAAAATTGTTTTATAAAGTATTTAATCTTGTTCAGGACAAAAACATAATTCCACCTTCTTGGAAATACTCTTTTATTTCTCCTATTTTAAAATTTAACAAAGATCCCTCTAAGTGTACCTCCTATAGACCCATCTCCCTATTAAACACTGATTACAAATTATTTATGTCCATTTATGCAGAAAGGCTTAAAACACTTTTACCCAAATTAGTTGATAGTGATCAAATGAGGTTTATAATAAAGAGAACTTCATATGATAACATTAAAAGAATATTAACTTTAAGTGATTTGGTGAAAAATCTTAAAACAAATATAGCCCTAGTTAGTTTAGATATAAATTGTGCTTTCAACTCAGTTACATGGGAATATCTGTTCACTCTATTAAAGGAATTACATTTCTCTAATAATTTTATCAATCTTATCACTCTGTTATATGAAGGTAGCCAAGCTTATGTTAAAATTGGTACTAGTATATCTCAAAATATACCAATAGTAAAAGGTACTAAGTAAGGGTGTCCTTTATCCTCTCTTTTATTTTCATTAGTTATGGAACCATGGGCAAATTTAATAAGACATGATACAGATATTGAAGGATGCAAATTAAACCCCATTATATAATCTACAATACAAATGTTTGCAGATGACATATTGATTATTCTTGGGAGTAGAAGGGAATCTATACAAAAACTTTTTAAAACATGGAATATTTTCAAAAAAATTCTGGCCTTACTTTTAATAATAATAAAGCACAAATTCTTTTAACAGGTTCAAAAAATGCAATATATCTGATGAATATAATGAATATATAGCTCAGTCTCAACAAATAGCATATTTAGGTATAATTATTACTAACAATATTAAAGATACCATTCAAATAAATTATAATAAAAGTCTATTACAGATAGAAAATTTAATAAATAAATGGAACAAATTACCCTTTTCTAAGGACGATAAACTGTTAATAATAAAGATGATCCTTCTCCCCAAAATCTTATATATAATTCAATCTTTATCTATACCTCCTTCTTACCAAATAATTAAAAAATTTAATTCAATGATTCAGTAATTCTTGTAGTTACCAAATAAGCCAAGGATTGCATTAACATACCATATGTACAATTGGAATAATGGGAGTATAGCCTTATCAAATTTAGAAATTTATTCAATTTCATCAGTATTCAATACAATCTCTCATCTCATTGATGTGGAATACACTGCTAAGTGGAAAGAGTTTATAGAGGTATTGTCACAAAATGCCAAAGATATAAACAGTTCCTATAAGCTAAATATAATTAATAATCCATTTATTTGGAAGTTAAAAGATTATATTTCTGAATTTTCTTCTCTGAGTTTTAACTCTAAGTATATAGTTTTTCTTTTAAAATCATTTAAAAATTATATATTTAAATATAATATCTATAAGGATTGGCTTTTTTTACTCTTCCCTATAGCCTACACACACAGATCTATTTTCTCTTCAGATTATACAAAAATGTCTATATTTCATCAAAAGCATTTAATATTTTGGCACCAAATGATGATAAATAATGAGATAAAATCCAATAGTTTACTCTTGGAAGAGTATTAACTTGATACATGTTTATGGTTAGAGCTTCAAGAAGCTAGACAATATGTATTAAATAAATTGGATTCTATGTCTCCTATGATTAGGAAAAAAATTCCCAAGCTAATACAATATATGATTTTATCAGTTTTGCATAAATCTCCTGCTAATAACAAGTTATCAAACATTTATAGGGCAATTAAATGTGATTTAGATACACATTCAGATAATTATTGGAAATATGTTCTTTAATTAATAATAATACCCCTTCTGAGAAAGACAAATTGAATATTTTACAATCAGCAAGTATGACTACTTCTTCTTTAAAATGGAAATTATTCACATGGAGATTTTAAATAGATCATTTATCACTCCTCACACTAATATATTTTCTAAAAAGAATATAACATGTTGGAGATGTGATATCGAATTGAATGCTGGCTGGTCTCATATGTTTTATAATTGCATATATTTAAGAAAATTTTGGGATGATATCAATAATTTGTTGCAAACAATTTTTACTGATAATTTCTTTATATCTAAATCACTTGTTTTATTTAATATTCCTGTTCCTGATTGAGTAAAAGAGAACAAGTACCCTTTGGTTTGGTCTATACTATCTATAGCTAGAAAAACAATCACTAAGAATTGGAAATCTAGTACAGCACCTACATTTTTGGAATTTAAAAATATACTCCTTGAAACGTGTAATTTGGAAATGTTAACTATTAAATCTAGATCATCTAGGAATACTACATTATATAATTCATGGAATATCATCTATGAACTTCTAGAAAAATAGTTTATTCATTTATGTAAACAGATGATTTTTATTAATCCTTACAGCTACATTAAGAATTTTTTTTTGCATGATGAACGTCTTTGTACATAGTTTAGTTACACTGGTTTATATATTAGAAGTTTTTTTTTTTCTTGTTTTTTAACTTTAAAGAAAAAATGTTATAATTTCATTGAAATATCTGTTCATTTTAATAATTATTTAATAAAATTCTTTGAAAAAAAATACATCACATGTTTAGATTTAAATGGCTTGACAAACAGAATGAAAAGTTTTGTTATCAGGGACATAGACTTAACAACAAATAACTTTCTTTAATTTGTTGGAAGTTAACATTTTGAGGGAGAGCATAAAAAGCATATTTAGGAGACAGCCCCATATAAATTCTGATTTTCAGCTGTATAACCTGGGGTATCCTTAGGCACTACAAAGCTACATAAATTGGGAAAGATTCTTTTGTTTAAAATACTTTCAGAAACAGGAAAGAATTAACCAGCCTGTGCTGCAGTTTCCTTAAATGATTTGGATGCAAGGTCATACCTTAAGATTTTATAATACTTGTAATACATATGCATAGCAGTCATACCTTTATTGTGCCATTTTTTTCCCTTTTTGTATGCATAACACTTTTCTTAGTTTTGTATGTTTTACAGAGAGAAAGTAAGATATAATATGATATTGAGAAATTTGAAACAAGCATTTTGACAGATATTTGTTTGTTGTTGCCATGAATTTTTACTTAAATTGTCCTACAGGGAATCACTGCTGTATTGTTTTGATATCTAGAGTAGCACAGCCAGTCTTAAACTGATTTTTATTTTATTATTTCTTATAGGCAATGCTGCATTAAATGTGAGCTACTTTGCAGCTGATATACAAATTCATTAACTTACATTGTTGCTCATTACCAATTTCTTTGTGCAGTCCTAAAGTTGAAGCTGCCATTTACTGTTGTAAACAATGAGCTATGCATGTCAGGGAAGTGTATTCGAGTCATAGATGAGTTCATTTTGCTATACAAGAAAGCACCCAGTAAAGTGCTGTTGTTTTGCTCATGCTCCTCACTGCTCTGTGTGTAACATTTCTTTTATCACATATGGAGTAATCAGGCTACCGTAGTTGCACATGCTCACAATGTGGACTGCCATCTTGGTCACATGTTCAGTTTGTGCTAGACATTTCTGACTATTTAACTGTATCCATTTTGCCATCCAGCTATCCATGTACACATCCAGTACCCACTGCTACCTATTGCTTTTTCCTTAGACACGTTACCATGGTAGTGGCTTCTCCTTGCCATACTAGAATAGTTTACTACAAGCAAGATGCTTTTTTGTTGTTGCATAGCTCTACACCCATCTTTCTCATTCATGTTTGACTGCTCCATGAACATGACTGCACCATAACCGTCACAGCTCTCATCATGCTACGATCTGGATACTTTGTGTTTTCCTTTATCATTTATATTTTAAAAAGAAAGGTAAACAAACATACATACATATCTGTTTTGCTGTTAGACCACCACATTTCCCACTGCACATTCACCATTTTGTACCCCCCTAAACCCTTATTAACTTTTTAGGGTCAGACTCTAGACTGCAGAGATGTACTTATGCTGTAATTCGTAAGTGTGAAGTATAGAAAACGGGTACAAAAGAAAGGCACCATTTTCCATGTCATTTGCAGTATACTTCCATAATTTGTGTATATTTGCTACTAAATTTCAATGTACTTTCTTTGGGACCAATATCCTGACTTATGCCATTGAATTTGTCCTTAAAGGTAATGCTTGGGGGCAATGCATAGAAAGACCTTTCAGCCAGGATTGAAATGTGTTCTCTGTCCTTTCTCACAAGAAAGGGTTATGTGAGAACATGACCATGTAGAAATATAATGTAGTCATCACCACATAGCCATTACTATGTATTGTGTTAGTATGTGGAAATCTGGTGCAGAGTATTGGAATGTGACCACTGTATAAGCCTGCAGTGAACACAGAGTGTTTGCACTGATACCATGCTTGTCTGAATCTTTATATTAAATTCACAAAATAGCCACTTTCTTTCTGCAGCTGTTATGCATCTCAGAAAAATCTCATAGATGAGACAGCCTGTCTTCATCCTGACTGTGAATTTAAATATTTTTTTTTGGTAATTACGTATTATCGCAACCAGACTTTTAACAGAAAGAACGTTTGTTTTCCGATCATGTCTGGTTGCGAAAAATGTGAGTAGACTGTGTTTTGAAGTGTGTGTGTGTGTGTGTGTGTGTGTCACTGAAGTGTGTGGTGCTTTTCAGAATTTTCCGATGGTTGAATAAAATTGCAGAACAGCAGGTGACAGAATCGCTGCAACACATACGAACGCTCCTCTTGCAGAAAGCAAGCCACACGAAAGTGGATGCCGCCCGTACAGCTAATGTGTAACTCCCCCCTTGAATGTGTCATAATTATTGAAGTTATGGCCAAAAGACTCTTTGTGGCTTGGCAGGGTTTGGGAAAGCTACTAAGCAGCTATGTGTCACCCAGGAGCAGTAGTAAGCCCCAAATTCCTCTCCCACCTTGACATCCTTCACCGACGGATCTCATTTTCAGTAGTTCCACGGACCTGACCCTGACACGCTGAACCCAGCAGAACAATGTAAAGTGGAGTAATTACTCCGAATCCCAATGACGGAACAACCTGACTACATGTCAAAAATGTGAAAAGTATGTACTTATGACATGTTTACAACTGTGTTTCTTAGTGGTTTAACAAAACTGTGGACCCAGAAACAGATACAGTGTCAGAAAATACATGTACTCCTTTCAAGTGTTGACATTGTCTGTGTATTCCCTTCCCTAGAAAGGTTTTAAAAATGTGACAGTTTAGTCATCATTCTAAAAGGAGTAAAAAAAAAATAACGTGCACAAACTTGATACTTGTAAGAGTATGCCTTTCTGTCAGTTAACACAGAAAAGAGAGGGTATAACTCCTGGGTGGCAAAGTGGTATGTGAACGATCTAAACAGAAAGCTGAAAAACAGCCGTGCTGTTTCTTCACAACCGAGTAGCATGACCAAACACTGCATTTTCTTCACAAGGCGCTCAGCTCGTCTCAACAACGATTAACAAAAGACTAAAATATGGCATCCAGGTTAGTAATCACTGAAAATTCATGACATTAAGGACAATGCGTCCTTTGTTCCTAATTTCAAAAAGTATTACCCATTGGGAACTGGGTTGCAAGAGATTTGCAATCTGGTTGCGATAATACATAAGTACCGTTTTTTTAGAAGGGCATTTGTGTGTGCTTGTGTGTCTGGGACATAACACAAGTTTATAATAAAAAAAATCTTCACAATATGTAGTTCAGATTTCAGTGTGTAACCTGTCTCTCTCTCTCTTTCTCTCTCTCTCAAGTGAACATAATGCATTGACAAGTATTTGTTCATTTTAGTAAATTCTCCATCAGCATTTAGAAAAAAATAATGCAGAGATTGTCCTAAAGCAACCCCTGTCTCTTCTGCAAACATGCTTATTTAATAATTCATTAACTAAGAGTATCTGAAAAACAACTTCTGAGCGCACATCTCAGAATCATTTAACTAGTATTTCAAACACTTCAACAGGCTTCATTGGTGCACAGAGAAAAAAATACTCAATCCACATAAATGTATATAAATGTATATTAAATGTAGACTGAGACAGCAAATCAACATATTTGTTAAAAGCTGATTAATAATTTCTATACCTGGATCCAAATGTGTTACGGTAATGTTACTGACTAGTTAACTGCTATTATTTAAATCAGTGTTTGCTCTATATTTCGAAGACAGGGGCTGCTTTGGGCTGAACTCCAAAATTCAGTGCATTTCTCAGAAGTATCTTCAAGTCTTCCGAAATAAAACAGGCAGCAGTACGGAAAGACGGTATCTATATTATATTATAATGTAGTCATTTGCTAAAATGTCAACCTGCTGATGCATCTTTATTATTTCAACTTGAAAAATCAAGCTTTTTAGTCCCAGCTTCCCTGTTTAACCTTCCACTGTCTAAGCAGCACGTGATATTTTATACAAAGCACTGCTGTTGTTTTTCATTTCCATTTGTTTTTCTAGAGCAAGTGGCCCAGGTGGTAATATTATACGATAAAATCTTCAGGAACACCGCAGATCTAAGTGAAGAATAAACCAGTGTGACCTTCAGGTGGTAGCCAAATTTTCTGTGGTTCCCCAAAAACTGAATTAAAATATTAATAAATATAGTTAACTGCTACAAAAATAATTAGCAGTTATGAAAACAGGGCATCCAGCCAGCAGATATCTTCATATGTAATTCCTAGTTATGTACCCTAAAGGTTTAATGATGTAATTATTCATCTAGGCTAGCATTTAAAATTCATTTCATGTATTACTTTGCTGTGTGTCCTGGTGAAACAACAGATGACACATACTACAACGGTCAATTAGTTATATTGTACAACACTGTTCCTCCACAAAAAATGCTTAAAAGCAGCAAACAGCATCAAAACATCTACATATCATTTTCTTTAATGGAAGAGAGCAGAAACCATATCTTATTCCATTTACAAGAGCATTACTATGAGGTAAAACACTTACTTACAAAACATTTTATTTAATAACATCAGCTAAACTTGAAAAACATTGATTCAGTGCACCTGTGTCACTGAATAATACAAGCAATCACATAATTTAAAACAAAAAAGACAAAATTAAAAAATCTGTATTTATAAACCACAAGCTGCCATGTATATTACAATTAACCTACTTGTTAAACCATTAATAATAATAACAATAATAATAATAATAATATTATTATTATTGCTATAAAATAATCCTTATCATGGAAGCAGCAAACAAATGTATAAGTCATACCCTTAGAATTGTCTCCCTGCCTCCCCGACACTATATATCTGTATATCTATACATACATACATATTGTAACATACTTGTGGCTAGTCAGTTTAAATGTACTAGCCTGGAAGGGTCAGATAGCTTAGTGAGGGATGATCCATTTAAAGACATTAATCTAGAAACAAACAAAGATGTTAAAGGTAATATGGCACGGTTGCACATAGAGGTATGTAAGGCACAAGACCCTTTTGTACAGGAAGGTCATGAAATTTGGGTCTGAAAAGGGTCTGTGGAGGATGATAACTGGTGTTAAAAGACCACTGGCCATGGTTATCTCCATTTAAAAGAAATACGAAAACTATAAAGGGAAAGATTCAGCCACATATTCTACCGACAAAGAAGTGGGATTGTCAGAGAGATGAAGAAAGTAGATAGGAGTATAAGGAGATGAGGTGCTTGGCAAAGAGAGGGGTGGCGAAGGCTAAGGATAAGACATATGAAGAGTTGTATGAAAGGTTGGACACTAAGGAGGGAGAAAAGGACCTGTACCGATTGGCTAGACAGAGGGACCTAGCTAGGAAAGATGTGCAACAGGTAAAGGTGATAAAGGATAATGAAGGAAACATACAAGCGAGGAGAGTGGTTTGAGCAGATGGAAAGAGTACTTTGAGGGGTTGATGAATGAAGAGAATGAGAGGGAGAGAAGGTTGGATGATGTGGGGATAGTGAATCATGAAGTGCAATGGATTAGCAAGAAGGAAGTAAGGATAGCTATGAAGAGAATGAAGAATGGAAAGGCTGTTGGCCCAGATGACATACCTGTGGAAGCATGGAGGTATTTAGGTGAAATGGCAGTGGAGTTTTTAACCAGATTGTTTAATGAAATTTTGGAAAGTGAGAGGATGCCTGAGGAATGGAGAAAAAGTGTTTTGGTACCGATTATTAAGAATAAAGGTGATGTGCAGAGCTGTAGTAACTACAGATGGATTAAATTGATCAGTCACAGCATGAAGTTATGGGAAAGAGTAGCAGAAGCTAGGTTAAGAAGGTACGTGATGATTAGTGATCAGCAGTATGGTTTCATGCTGAGAAAGAGCACTACAGATGCGATATTTGCTCTGAGAGTGTTGATGCAGAAGTACAGAGAAGGTCAGAAGGAGTTGCATTGTGTTTTTGTAGATTTAGAGAAAGCATATGACAGGGTGCCTAGAGAGAACTTGTTGTATTGTATGAGGAAATCGGGAGTGGCAGAGAAGTATGTAAGAGTAGTACAGGATATGTAAGAGGGTAGTGTGACAGCAGTGAGGTCTGCAGTGGGAGTGACGGATGCATTTAAAGTGGAGGTGGGATTACATCAAGGATCAGCTCTGTGCCCTTTCTTATTTGCAATGGTGATGGACAGGTTGACAGACGAGATCAGACAGGAGTCCTTGTGGACTATGATGTTTGCAGATAACATTGTGATCTGTAGTGAGAGTGGGGAACAGGTGGAGGAGACCCTGGAGAGATGGAGATATGCCCTAGAGAGAAGAGGAATAAAGGTCAGCAGGACTAAGACAGAATATATGTGTGTAAATGAGAGGGAGGATAGAGGAATGGTGAGGATGCAAGGAGTAGAGGTGGCGAAGGTGGATGAGTTTAAATACTTGGGATCGACAGTTCAGAGTAATGGTGAGTATGGAAGAGAGGTGAAAAAGAGAGTACAGGCAGGATGGAGTGGGTGGAGAAGAGTGTCAGGAGTGATTTGTGATAGACAAGTACCAGTAAGAGTGAAAGGGAAGGTCTATAAGAGGATAGTGAGACCAGCTATGTTATATGGGTTGGAGACAGTGGCATTGACAAAAAGGCAGGAGTTTGAGCTGGATGTGGCAAAGTTAAAGATGTTAAGATTTGCACTGGGTGTGATGAGGGTGGACAGGATTAGGAATAAGTATATTAGAGGGTCATCCCAGGTTGGAAGGTTTGGAGACAAAGCCAGAGAGCCAAGATTACGTTGGTTTGGACATGTGCTGAGGAGGGATGCTGAGTGTATTGGGAAAAAGATGCTAAGGATGAAGCTACCAGGTAACAGGAAAAGAGGAAGGCCTAAGATAAGGTTTATGGATGTGGTGAGAGAGGACATGCAGGTGGTTGGTGTGACAGAGCAAGAAGCAGTGGACAGGAAGAAATTGAAACAGGTGGTCCGCTGTGGCAACCCCTAATAGCAACAGCAGAAAGAAGATGATGATTCTACCAGAAGTGCATGCCCCACCAAAGACCAAAAATGCAGGATTAGAACTCAATAAGAAGTTACTATTCAATTTTAATTCGGACAGTTAGATAAATCCATTACTGAGTCTTAAAAAACTCCTGTTGAAAATGCTGAAAGAAGTCAGTACAGAAGACAGCGAGTGTTAAGTGTTACCAAAGGATTCCAGCACTTAAAGTAATAAAATAAATCAACAAAGTGACTGACAGGGAGAATCTCCTAATAATGCTAAGGGAAGTAAAAACAGAAACTGAGAAAAAGAAATAGGTTTTACACTGAGCAAAAAGCAACAGGGAAACTGACCAGAGTAAAACCACACCTAGGGAAAAAAGGGAAACAGACAGTATATCTGATGGAAGAAAACTATTTTCAGGAGTCGTCCTTTATAGGGGAGGAATGAAATGAAGAGGGAAAAGGCCTGCACCTGCGTTTTACTGAGGGAAATACTGACTTGGCAAACCACAAAATAAGCAATAGCAATTTCCAGAAAGCTCATTGGGAGGAAGATACCTTAAGCAGCAGAGTCATAGCTAAATACGTTGGTGCCCTGGATGGTTCCCATACTGGCACCCCTTCAGTCCAGATTTGATGACCAAAAAAAAAATCATCTTGCAAGTTGAAGACCAAAGAATTTAACATACACTGAACAACAGAAATTTGTTCAAACACATTAAGCCATTAATTTAAAGTGGTGATATCATCCACAGCTATTTAAATGTACTGCACTTGTAATTTATTGACAACTCTTTTGAGCTTCCTATCATGATTCCTAATAACTTGCATGCAGGGCTGCCAACCCTTCACTTCACCCTTGCTATAGTACTGGTAAACAGAAAGAGGGAGAGAGAGGGAGAGGGAGTAGGTGAGGAACAAAAATATCAAAATATGCCCACTATGTTCTCTTACTTTGAGCTAAGAAATGACCTGTTGTATAAAATAACCAAAGATAGGGAGCAAAGACTGAGACAGTTATTAATTCCAAAACCTTTCAGAACACTTGTAATGAAATTCAGAACACAACCATATTTTGGGTAGTCACTTGTGAATAGACAACGCAAAGGATAGAGTGTTGGCCAGATTTTATTGGCCTGATATTATGAATGATACAGGATGAAATTATTACATGCTCACTGCAGCAGTTGGTAAGAATTTATCCTTGCAACCAGTCCATTTTTATCAGAGACATTACAATGTTCCACTTATTTCGTGGTCCATGAGACCTGGGGTCACAATCTTTGCCTTTCCACTTAATATTTACATTAATTTCTAGATTATATTTTTCTATAAACTGAAAACTTACAATAATTAAATATCCCATTTGTAACGTAGTTAGTGCAGAAGGATGCCAAAATTATGTTAAGGTATTACTGGATACCAAAATGGTTATTAAATTTACAATCATTCATAGGTTTAGGTAAATACTAGGCAATCTGTCTGCAGACCATTTTAAACCTAACCAAAAAAAAACAAAAAAAAAAACCAAACAAAAAACAAAACCAACCAACTAACAAACCAACAAACAACAAATATTCTAGCCTCAATGAGGGCAAGACAAAATAGAGTAGGGGAGAATTTGAGGTTGCCCATCCAATTATCTAGGTTTATCTTGAATGTGGCAAGGATGCTACTCTGCTTGAAGAAGTAGAAGTTTGTTCCAGAGGTGACGGATATGTCGAGGTAAGAATCTGTCACACTGATGGATCATATTTATCTGCTGCAGAAGGTTTAGTCCCTTTAGCCAAATATTTGATGTACCATTAGTACACAGTTGAAAACGTACCCTTGAAAGTGTTTTCTGATTTGCAAAATTTTGTACAGTTACCCTGTCTTGTAGGGGTCTATATTAAATGTTCGAAGTCTGAAAACTTCGAATCTCATATGATCGACATCATATGAGCAAAGTTTTCAAACATTGAACGTTTCAATGGAGTTCGCCTTAAAGAATTCTTCTCTTCACTTCAATGTAGTGCGATCTTGAAGCTGGTATATTTAAGTAGCGGGGGTGTGGGGGGTGCAGGGGGGCTTGCCCCCCTGCATAGAGCATTCAGGTAGGTTTTTTGTTTTTACTTTGTTTACATTTTAAGTTTGATGTTTGAAAACTTCGCTCATATGGAGTCGACCATATGAGATTCGAAGTTGTCAGACTTCAAACTTATAATATAGACCTTATAATGCATTTTGGACTTCAGAAATGGATACATACATGAATACTGAAGGTTTTCATATTGGATCTTCTGTCTTAAATGTTAACACTGGGTCAGAGCTAAACTGATCATTAAACTGTATTAAAGAAATACACAAATCAAACATGATCTTTATATAGACAATCCAAGTCAGTCCAAATCAAGCATTTCAACATCAGCAGACAATTCTGGAGAGAGGTTCCCATTTTATTTGATTTTAATTTGTCTTTTGAGCCATGACCAAGGCCACAAGGTTAAGGGTTGATACATATATAGATAGAGGTGCATGGACAGCTTAGAGTACCATTAATGAACATGTTCTACAGGATACAGGAGTTAAATGGAGTACCTGAAAAACCCTTCCCTTATACAGATGATTAAGTGCAGGTTCTACATGTATGAAAAGAACATCCAGACCATGAAGCTGTGAGGAAGACACCTTAATATGTGACCCAGAATACTCTTCACTCACTTGGTAGAGGCAGGACAGTGAGACTCAGTTTCCATAATTGATCCAGGACCTATCCCTGACCTTATGTTAGTGGCTAAATTGGTCTGACTGTAATATTTATGGTGATAGTCTTTTAGTTGATATGCCAAAATCATTGATCCTCCTTAACTATGTCTTGTCAACTTTTAAGCTTTTCCTTTTCAATTTAAGAAATCATTGCTTCAACTATCAAGGAGGATCTTAATCACATAGTCTCTCCTGGGCACCCTGTCTCTTGTAGCTGGGATCCTGAATTCCTGAAAACTGTTGCTGAATTTCTTACTAGTATTATTGCATGTATCTGATTTCTCACTACTTACTACTCAGGTTTCTACAGTTTAGAAACATGCAGTAGTAATGCCAGATTTGCCGATCTTCTAAGAGGATAGCACTCACAAGCTTATTACTCTGTAGCCTACCGTTTCAGGAGATTCTTGGAGGACATGTGTGCTTATGGCCTTCTCAATGTATAGCTCTGTGGCAATTGTGAGAAATGGAAACTATAAAATGTTGCCTGGTGTTTCACTGGCAATGTACTTTAAACATGGATACTAGCTTGGTTAAGGAGTCAGACTTCCAGATCATGATATGGCATTTCATTTTATGGATTAGGCTTTTATTGCGGACAGTTATAGAGACCATCATTCTTATGATGGTCTAGTAATGTTTTCATGGCCACCTGACTGGGAGATCTTTCACGGTTAAAATAATGAACTCTGATTTCATTTATCTCTGTACTGTAGTGTGTCTTTCTGTTCACTAATTTTTATCCCCACTGTTCTAATCATTTATTGTTAATCTGACTTGGGATGTTAGGTGCCTAAATGAGCTATCAGTTGTTGATAATCATAGCATTGTACTCTCATTTTATCTGAATATGAACAAATGTTTTCTGAGGTCATTGTTGAAGTCTACGTATAATTTGCTGTGTATCATTTGAACAATAACTGTTTCAAAATTAAGTTTATACTTTTGGGTATTTTGCTGAAGCTCACTGCAATACTTCCTAGCTGAGTTACCTCACCTCATAGTGATACATCACCTGGGAAAAGTGCACATCTTTAAATGTCTGTATTTATGACTTGGCCCACTGCTATCATTCAAAAATAAGACTGACTTGTGCTCAACCAAACGTCATCATTGCATATTGAATTAGAAGGAGGTTCCAGCAATAATCTGAACTGACTTTAGCATCTGCTGACCTCAGATCTTAAATTCATACTTCTGGCTTTTAGAATGAAGTGCAGAGACTCAATAGGATTGTTTGGCTGCCTATCAAAGAATGTGTTGACAGTGCTACAAACTAAGCAGTGTATAAGATAAATAATCAGTACCGGCTAATAACTTGAATACACAGCAATCTGTGACGGTAAAGTCGCTGACTGGTACTGCTTCATTTGATTCTTCTTCTTTGGTCCTGACTAATCCTCATACTAATACTAATTTATATAATTGGGCCTTCTTCCACCTGGCTTACTGTTTGTAGAATATCCTTCCTACAAGTATCAACATATTTTTAAAGATTAAGCAATTTCATTAACTTGCTACATTCTTACATTAGTAGAAGTATAGGTGTAGCCTTCTTTCCAAAACACGCAATAAATTTTCAATAACTTTATTAATATATTCTGACCTTTTTCATCTTGCCAAAATACAAAAAAAGCTTTTTAAACAATCAAATCCTATAATTCATTCAAGAAAATCAGTTAGTAACTCCTTATCATCATGGGTTTTGTCCAGGATTTAACAGTTCAACAACATGGGTCTACTTCACTTAAGCAAAAAACGTTTTAGTCAAACACCTCTTTGTCGAATGCTAATTGTCGAAAGCTTGACGAATGGCCATTTTAGCAAATTTTTTCCTAGGAGAAAAATGCTTGGCCATCATCAGGGATTTGCCCTTTTTCCCACTGTAGTGCAATCTCAAAGTTGGTATATTTAGTTAGGGGATGTGGGGGTGCAGCCCCCCACCTTGGTGGGTTTTAAATTTTTTGAAATCTTCGATGGATGTTTGGCTGGCCAAGCGTTTTTCCCCCTAGGAAAAAATTTGCTAAAATGGCCGTTGAATGGATTGAGCTTTCAGCAATTAGCATTCTACAGAGAAGTGTTCGACTAAAAGTTTTTTCGCTGAAGTGATATAGACCCCAACAACACTATACTAAGACACTGAAAACATTTTGTTTAAATATTAATACATTTCTTCTTACTGGAGCTGTATTCATGTTCTGCAAAAACACCTTGATTCAGTTGACCACACTACTTCTACATCTTAAATGTGTTTGCTTCTCAAGCAGCTCAGTTGATTGGTTTGATAACTATGTCTACAGCAGAGGTTTTCAGGTCTTTGCTCAAATCTCTGCACACTTCTTTCCACCTGGTATTTCAGATGATCAGTATATGAGCCTGTACATTTCTGTCTCTACAGCAATACCCTGTGATTTGACCCATTCCTTAGTAAAATGATACATGTGGGTGATCTCTTTTTCCTACTAACAGCACCTCCTAGTTTTTTAGAATTGCAAACTAGTCTCTAAGATGGCTTCGTCAAGGTGTATTCTTGGCTCCACAAAAACAAATCGTCACTTCTAGAAAATGAATCAAAGATTTTTGGCAATTCTCAGTGTCTTTCTTCAACATAATTCTCTTTCCAATCCTTCAGACAACTCAAATAGACTTCACTAAACCCCTAGGTGTGCTGCTGGACCCTTCCTTACGTTTCCATTCTCAGTCTGACACATTTATTTACAAAGTACTTGTCCAACTTAGATGTGTCTATTGACTGGCTAATCTTCTTATTACAGAATTTAGAAAATTTATTACCAAAAATACCTTTATCCCAAAACTTAAATCTGTCCTTCCACCTGTCTTGTTAGGTAATTGCTGAAACAATGATTTGCAAAAGTCAGTTATATATGCTGGGCAATTAATTCTTCAGATGCTAGATGCCATCACTGTTCACTTCTCACCTCTGCCAGTGCCTTTCCTTCAGTGTTTCATATCATTTTGCTACAGCAAGAGCCAGAACATACAAATCAATGGCATATTAGAAATAGACTTAAATTAAATGCAAAGAAGTGTAACATAGTCACCTATGGCAAACAGATTTTCATATCAGGTTAGAATACAGGTAGCACCTCTCTTCAGATTGATAGAACTGTCAGAGATCTCAGCACCTTCATAGACAACTCCATGTCCTTTGACTATCACACAGAAGTAGTAATCAGGAAATCCTTCTGTCTCGTTCAAGTAATAATTAAAGGCACTTCAGCCAGGTCAAAAGAAATTGACATTTATCTGTACTGAGCCCTAATCAGACCAGTTATTGAATATAAAGCCCCTTTAAGTGTATATCTATCCGAGCTCATTACTCTACAAAAAAGGGCACAGATATTCCTAACTAGCATTACTGGCATAAAGTCCCTCGGCTACCAAGAGAGTTTTGAAGTTCTGTCCCTATACCCTGTATCTTATAAACTCTGCTCAGTGATTTATATCTAGCATTCTCACTAAGGACCCAAACTTCCTTG
Organism: Protopterus annectens; assembly: GCF_019279795.1. Classification (NCBI taxonomy): domain Eukaryota; kingdom Metazoa; phylum Chordata; order Ceratodontiformes; family Protopteridae; genus Protopterus; species Protopterus annectens. The sequence continues at coordinate 132,053,989 of NC_056734.1, forward strand.
ATCTCCTAGACCTCCACAAAAGAAATTACTCCACAAGTACTTGAGGTAAATACTTGTCTCCATCAACAAATAAATAAGATATATTGGAAGGATAGACATAGAAATACTTCTCTGTTTCCATAACAGTTTTCTCTTACATATGAAACAGAGTGAGTTCCTTATGTCCTGTAAATCAGATACTGGCAATTGGAAGGTGACCCATAAATTTATCCTAAGCCTGCTATCTGTTGTCTCCTGGAGGTAGAAAGTACCTTATAAGGGTGGGTATTGGCAAGGTAATTATGGTTCATGCCCTCCTGGAGGCAGTAGGTGCACAGTGAAGGTGGGTATTGGCAAACTGATTATGGTTTACTGATGGACTATGCCTTGCAAACTTCATTAATCTAAGAATCTTTAAGTAATCAAATAGAAAATACCAAGCGGAGTGAATGCTCTACTATGAACCACAGAAAATCAGTTAAATAAGGTAAAAAAGGTTCGTAGAGCAAAACAATGGAGGGTTACCAATAAATCCAAAGTACTCTCCAGCAAAGACAGCAAACAGCTCAATAATCCCAAAGACTCCTGTACGATAAAAAACGGGTTTATTTATAAAAATGGTAAGCGCTTTCACTAAAATAGCTTCATCAGACCAGGTTACAATTCAATGAGTGAGACAGACAGTTTAAATAGTAAAAATGGTGCCAAAATTAACTCCAGTTAAAGAAATATTCCTTAAAAACCACAACATTGATACAAAATGTGTATATATATATCTCTATAGACATCTAAGACAACAAAACAAAAGACATGTTAATTACTAGTCTTAAGCCTCCTAGATTTCCATCTCAGTTGGAGGAGGTTCTAATTAATCCAATCAATGAAATGATGGGTTTCTGTCCTAATGATCTGGATAGCTACCAACCCTTCTAAATCCTTCTATTCCTTACCAAGGTTCTTGAGAAAGTAGTGTGCCTACAACTGAAAACCTGCTTAAGACATAATCACATTGGCCATCATTTCTAGACCATCTTTTGAGATAGCTGTAGTACTGAGATACTCTTCTCAAGGTTTTTAACAATCTTACTATGGTGATGAATCGGCATTGTTACTCTACCTAGGTCCTTTTAAATCTCTCATTCACATCCAATATAGTGGACTGTTCCATGATTTTTGACTGACTGGAGCACTACTCTGCCATCACTGGACTGTCCAGGACTTGTTTGTTGCCTCTCACACCAGATGAAGCCAAAGAGTGGCTTCTGGAGTTATCCCTTGACTTCCTACCCTCTGGGACTGTGGTGTTTCATGGGGCTCTATACTCGGTGTCCTCTTTTTCACCATGTATATGCTATGTGTTGGAGACATTATTTAATCAAGAAGGTTAAAGTACCATTGCTATGTTGATGACATGCAGCTTTACTGCTCATTCCCTCTGAAACCCATGTCAGACAGCAATCAGTTAGCTAAGGACTTAAGACTGCATCATAACTCTCAACCTTCCATCTCCAAAATGTGGGACAGTGTCCCTCATAATGTGGAACAAATGGGTAAAATGTGGAACACTTGCTAACAGTTTACTGACATCTTCAACTAGGAAGCTCACAAAATGGTTAAAATGTGCTACTTTATACTTATAAAATGTTATTTTGATGAATTAATGTAATTCAGCATTATTTACCATGGAGTTCAGTTAAACAATTCTTAATACTAAATGCCTGATAGAACCTTTCAGTGTGAAACTGTGAGGAACTTGGATGTTTTAAGACTCAAAATGAGGAATGTTCCTCATAACCAGGTACACTTGAGAGGTACGGACTGCATCATTACTTGGATGGTCAATATTTATCTCAAGTTCAACACCTCCAATATGGTGGCCTTTGTCATACATGTTGCTCTTCATGATTCCTCAGTGTTGTTTCTGTCTCCCAACATCATATGTAGCAGAGATAAGATGCAATCCATGTTCTAGATACATGATTCAGGGGGTGACTATTTATGACATACTGAAGTTAAAAGGCCAGATCTCAGCTGTTGTCAAATCTACTTGTTTCAATCATAAGGACATTGCCCTTATCAAGCATCTTATTCCACTCTTAGATCTCTCTTCCTACTGTGTTACATACCCTCTGGATAGATTGCTGTAATAAGTCGGGCTCTCAAACACATAACTTGACCATTTGCAGTTGTTGCAATATGTGACAGTTTCTACTATTAGGCTACATACCGGGTTTATTGGTCCTGACACATTATGACATTTCTGTGGAGATTGAGGAACCCCTACTTGCAGGTGTTCTAGAACTGATCATAGGATCATAGGAGGTTACTAGGCTAACAGCTCCAGGGCCCTCACAAGCCTAGCCAATTTCAATACATGTTTCCCAAGGGTGTCTGGTTCAAGAAGACACTAAAATCAGCACCTAATTGCCCCTGTCCAAGAGGGCCACAGGCAGAACCCTGGATTGAATTTCCGGTTACCTATCCAATCATCCAAATTGCCATAAATAGGGCCAATGAGGGGTTTTGTTTAACATGAATAGGAAGCTTGTTCCAAAGGTGGGGCAACCTCTGTGAGACAAATCTGTCTCTCCAGCAAGTTCTGTTGATGTCACATGCCAGGTTAAGGTCCTTTGAGCGAGTTACAAGTGTGCCATTTGACTTGTGAATGTGCAGCATTTCCATTAAAGCTGGGTCAGAGATTGCTCTATATGCAAAGTACAGGTCACCTCTAAGCAGTCTGTACAACACAGGTCTTGAATACCCTGAATTTTCTTTGTAAGGAACCTTTGTGGTCTCCAGTTGTTGCAGGTATTTAGAAAGGAACATACCAAAGGAAACATTGTACTCTATTATTGATCTGATGAGGGAAGACTACAGGGGGGTTATAACCTCTTTTTTTCTGATGTAATGCCCTTACTTATGAGATGAGCAATATAAAATGCCCTTCTTAACACTGTGGAGACATGGTGATCGAAGTTAAGGTTTCTGTCAACCTGTGTGCCCAGCTCCATCACCACTGACTGTGTGCTTAGGGTATTGCTATTGATGTGGTAGTTTGTAGGAACATCACCCTTGCCAAAGGGGATGATCATGCATTTTTTTGCATTAAGTTTAAGACCATGACTTTGGCACGTCTGCTGCATAAGACCTTCTTGCACGATGTTAACATCACTAGGGATTTCAATTATTGCTCCCAGTTTGCAGTCATCAGCAAACTTTGTCAGCCACAGTCCTTTAGTTTTAGCCTGTACTTTGGAGAAATAGATTCTGAACAGTAGGGGTCCCAGAACCAATCCCTGTGGAACACCACCAGTTACTGGTCTGCTGGAGGAGGTGGAGTCCCCTATTTTGACTGCATGAATTCTATCAGTGAGCCAGTTTGCAACCCACTTGACAGTGTATGAGTTGATACCCAGTTGGGTGAGTTTATCAATGACTGGGGGTTTGTTTGTGTCAAAGGCTTTGGCTAGGTCTAGGTAGGCCATATGTACAAATTTGTTCGCATCTAGGGCTTTAGTGACAGTCTCAAAGAAGTCTACCAAGTTTAACAGGACAATCTTTCCTTAACAAAGCCAAACTTGGTGGGGTCATGCATTTGGAGATTTCCTATATCTTTGTTAATAAGGTCCATGACAATTTGTTTTATGGGCTTGCAGATAAGTCTGGTCAGGCTAATGCATCTATAGTTCCTGGGGTCCATGATTGCACCTCCTTTATGCAGAGGGATGACGGTAGCTGTTTTCCATTCTGCTGGGACAAAGCCAGTGCTTAGGCTGTGATTGAAAAGCATGCTCAGTGGTGATGCTAATTCCTGTTTTAACCCATGTAGAACACAACCCGGGAAGTTGTCTCATCCCAAGCTTTTTTTTCTAGAGGAAACTAACGGGTCCAATGGTGCACCTTGTGCTCTCTGTGACCTGGATATTTCAACCTAAGGGCACTCACCTTTGGAAATTGTTACCTGGCTGGATGAGAGATTCTACAGTGTTAGGTGGTTCTGAGCATGCTTTTTAAGTCCATCTGAACTTGCATTTGTCTAGCTTTACTTTGGGTTGACTGCCCTAAATCTGGCAGCAATCCAGTTCCTTGTTTTATTGCTTAATTAATTATCAGTCTGTTTTATTGCTTTATTACTTCTGCTAATTCAGTATTCTTATTTTACTTTATTTTGTCATTTCATGTGTTTATGCCTGTTCCTATTCTATTTTTATTGACATGTATTAATATTAGCATAGTTGCTTGTATCCTTTACTATGCACAGTGCTTGAATTCAAGCTCTTGAAGCTGAAGTTAATGAAAATGAAATGGAAGTTAATACAGAGAAAGCAGTATTAATTATATCTGATAAAACATTTCAGTCAGTACTTCATAGAAATCATTATACTCCGTAATAGTTACATTTAAAATAGCCAATTGTAGCTAGCATGAGATCCAAACTGGAAGCTATGGACATTTTTGTGGAGAGTAATATTAAGCAGGTAGTAATTGCTAGTAATTCATGTATTAGAGATGCTATAGATTTTATACACAAGGTGAAATGCTTAATGGTAGCCAGTGATGATTTTGTAGTTGATGTTGATGTCAAATCTTTATATTCAGCAATACCTAATACTGATGGATTGGAAATGGTCTCCCGTTATTTATATACCAGTACTGACATGATAGCATCTCAAGTCAGATTATTGGTGAAGATGTTGGATATTATTCTAAATCATAATTATGTCATATATGAACAAGATAGATATATATATGGAATCCATACTAATGCACAAACGGCAGTTTCACCGAAAGTGAAACCGCTGATCATACATTCGCGAAAGTGCTTTTCACCAAAATAGCACTTTCGCGAAAGTATGATAAGATATAGGGAAAATCAGTGGGGAATGGCTGTTGCTGAGATCATAGTACAATGGGGATGAGGGAATATTCCCTTTTCCCCACTGTAGTGCGATCTCGGAGTGAGAATATAAATGTAGGGGAGGGGGCGCAGCCCCCCACGTGGGGGGTGCAGGGAGGCTTGCTCCCCTGCGTAAATGTTAGTTATGCGTTTTTTGTTTTTTTTTTATTTTGTTTTTGGTGTTTATTTTGGGGACTTTAGCAAAAGCGCTTTTTCAGTTAAAAGCTCGTTCGCTAAAGTGTGTTCGGTGAAGGTGGATTCGAACTTTCGTTCAGTAGTCCTAGATCCATATATATATATATATATATATATATATATATATATATATATATATATATATATATATATATAGGATCCATACAGATCCCTGATGGCACTTTCTGCCGAAGCAGAAATCACTGAACATACATAACCGAAAGTGCTGTTCACCGAAGCAGCACTTTCAGTTATGTATGCTGGTTGTGCCGGTTGCACTACGGTGCGGTTAAGGGAGAATTCCCTTTTCCCCACTGTAGTGCGACCTTGGAGTGAGACTATAAAAGTAGGGACTATAAAAGTAGGGGGGTGTGGGGGTCTGTGAAAGCGCTTTCATTAAAGTGCGTTCGGGTATTGTGGATGGATTCGGACTATTGAACTTTTGTTCAATAGTCCTAGATCCCTATATATATATATATATATATATATAGGTATATATATATATATATATATATATATATATATATATAGGTATATATATATATATATATATATATATATATATATATATATATATATATATATATATATATATATATATATATATATATATATATATATATATATATATATATTTATATATATATATATAAATGTCTAGATAAAATACATGTGTAGCTAAGGGGGCTGTTATGGCTCCCAGTGATGAAATTTGTACATGGCAGCTTGGGAATAGGTAAATATTTATTTATCTGACTATATGGATAAGATAATGTTTTCAAACACTTTATTAATGATATCTTTTTGATATGGACAGAATCTCAAGGAATAGTATTTGAATATTTAGGTAATTTGAATGAGATGGTATTATTCAATTTACTATGAATTTCGATTTAATCAACTGGAGGTGGTCCAGACCTGCGGGTATAGTCCTCGGCCTAAAATAGGTCTGAAGGAACAACACAAAATACTAGGGTGTACTTGGCAAAGAGAAATTAGACCTGTATCCAGAATTCTGATTTGGAGAAAATTGTATACTTAGATGTTTTGTTAGCAAAAGGCAATAGTTCTTTAAGAGCAAGTATTGTAGTTAAATCTATCAGCAGCAATACATTTTTGATGTATGATACCTTGCAACCACCTTGGATAAAAAGGAATATACTGAAAGCGCAATCGGATAGGATTAGTAGGTTAACACAAGATGATGAGGTTTTAAACAGGCAAGAGCTCTTTTAAAAAGGAAACTAATTTGTATGGGTTATCTAAACATTTGTTTAATGAGCATTTTTTAAGTGTTTACAAAAAAAGTTATGGAAAATATTCTCTCAGTGTCACGGGTAACATCAGAAAGAGGAAACAAAAATGTACATGGGTATGTAAATATTGCTATGAAATTAGAGCACTCAGAAGATGGCTTGGACAATACTGTATAATAACTGGAGAATTTTGGAAGGTTTTTTTATAGCTGAAGCGGTAGTTCCAAGTCCTCAGTCGAGTTGTATCACTGTATACATCTGACTGCCATATTGTTACTTAGATTTCTGCTAAGCATGTATTATTTTCTAGAACAATGTATATGCACATTAGGTCTAAACTATATCATTACATATAATTCTTTGCTCACCACCACATGCGTATGGTGGTCAGAGCCGGATCCAGGACTATGCAACCTAGGCAGTCGCCTAAGGTCTGCTGTTATGGAGGGGCCCATTGATTGGGGGGAGGGGAGTTGCAACAACATTTACTTTTAAATAAAAAAAATAAATAAATTATACATCTGTCTTCTGTAGAGGCATTCTTCTTTAAGAACACCCTCTGTGTCTGTGCAATTCTGTGTGTGTGTGTGTGTGTGTGTGTGTGTGTGTGTGTGTGTGTGTGTGTTGACACACACACCTACTGTTGCTTGCTTCTTCTTTTCCAATTCTGCATGCAGAATTTAAACACACAACGTAAGACATTTCTGCTGCCTGGATATGGAATTTAAACACACAACACAAGATGTTCCTGCCCAGGCACAAAATTTAAACACACAAGACAAGAAGTTCCTTCTGCCTGGATGTGGAATTTAAACACATCTGCTGCCTGCTTCTTCTATTCACAGAATAAAGCACGGGTAAAAGTTTTATAATTAAGGAAGATGGGGAAGGGGTGTGTGCGTGTGTAATGCCCTAGTTACAGATGGCAGATTAGTTAATTTGCTCAGGCTTAAACCCTGTATCTTGATTACAGGGGCCAAGAGCGTGAATCCTCACTACACCAACTAGCAGGCTACTAAAAAATATGTTTCACTGCATTTTCAAGGAATGTGAGCTTAAAGGGAAGAGAGGTTTACTGCTGGCTGCTCATGCTAAGTCTGTTTTAAATGTGAAACAGTTTTGTTTAGCAGTGGTTGTCACTGTTCAATGTTTGTCCTATAAAATTTAAAAGCAGTGCTAGTAGCACAACAGGTAGCACACTTGCTTTTTATGCAGGAGGCTGTGGGTTTTACTCCCACACTTTGTAGACAGATTGCTGATACTATATTGTGTTTTAAGGGGGAGTGGGGTTCTGCAGTCCTGAATGTGTCCACCTTTGGATTAGATGCCTTATTACTATGAAATTGTTGTCGATTTCCCATCCATTCCCTATTACAATATTACCAGCTTACCAATGTTTCTGTTTTAATGTAACATAGGGAATTTATTTTTCAAGAGTAGCAGGCACTGAATTTGTAGATGAAACACTGAAATATAAAGTTGTTTGCTAGCAGCAACCTCTTCATTACTTAGTTACTGACCTCTTTAATGTGGAATTATTTAAATGGCTTTCAATTTGGCAGAGATTGTGCATATTAACTGATGTTGATGGATTGTAATACAACTACGCAGGTAAAAGCAGCACTCTCTAAAGCCAAAAACACAGCATCCATGGGACCGGACAACATCCCAGGCTGCGTTTCACACGAACTTCAGAATGAACTGGCTCCCCACTTAAGCACCATGTTCAATAATAGCCTCGCATCAGGCTTTGTGCCCACTGAATGGCATACAGCCACAGTTATCCCACTCCACAAAGGGGGAGCCACCCTGATCCCAGGAACTATCGACCTATTAGCCTGACGATCCTGGTCTGCAAGGCCATGGAATGTATCATCATGGAACTCATAAACAAAGACATTGGTGACCTCCAAACTCTGGATCCCACCCAGTTCGGGTTTGTGAAAAGCAGATCATGCCTCCTGATCTTGATCGACTTCTTTGAGGCAGTCATCAAAGCCGTAGATGAGGGTAAGGTGGTTCATACAGCCTATCTTGACCTCGCTAAGGCTTCCGACACCATCCCCCATTTTGGAATTATAGCTAAACTCACTAAACTAGGTATAAATCCCTACATCACAAGATGGGTTGCCAACTGGCTCACTGACAGAACCCACACTGTAAAAGTTGCAGACTCCAAATCTGACCTCAAAGCAGTGACAAGTGGAGTACCACAGGGTTCAGTCCTGGGACCTCTCCTGTTTGGTATGTATTTCTCTGAAGTACAGGCTAACACAGAAGGCCTCTGGCTAATGAAGTTCGCAGATGACTGCAAACTAAGAGCCATAGTCAAGTCCTCAAATGATGTGGACATCCTACAGAAGGGTCTCGCTGAGACAGATGCCTGGTGTCAGAGCCATGGCCTCAAGCTCAATGCCAAAAAGTGCAGTGTCATCCCCTTTGGTAAAAACTCTGTACCCATGAACTACCACATAGGCAGCAATCTACTTAACACCGAATGTGTGATAAGAGACCTTGGGACCCAGGTGGACAGTAGTCTCTCCTTTGATAGTCACATCGCCACAGTAGACAGGAAGTCCTTCTACATGGCACACCTCATCATAAAAGGGTTCCCATCCAGGAAAAAAGAGGTCATTGTTCCCCTCTACTCGACACTCATTAGTCCCATTACAGAGTACAACGCCCCATTTGGAATGTACCTAACAAGACATCTGCAGCAGCTGGAAAGGCCACAGAAGTACCTCACAAAGAGGATTACTGGACTCAAACAAATGCCCTATACTGACCGCCTCAAAAAAATCCAGCTTTACTCCATAGCTTATCGTCTACTCCGAGGTGATCTCTGCCTAACATATAAAGCTATGTCAAACCCAGAGCTGTTGGACATGCTACACCTAAAGAAATCCCAATCCCTCCGAGCTACATGCTCTAGGGACCTAAACCTTGTCACCACAATAAACAGGACATGCTGGATGGATAGATTCCTGTCCCAGAGACTTCCCATACTCTGGAACAGGCTACCCATCTATGTCATGCAAAGTACTTCATTAGCACTCTTCAAGAAAAATCTTGATGAGTGGATGGGAAATAGGAAATACACCCCGGGGATCACTTCTGTGTCTCTGCTCGACAGTGGCACAGGAAAATAACTTTCTTGGGTGGCGTAAGCCTGAGAACCTTGTTGGCTAGGCTTACGTAGGCCCTTGGGCCGATAGCCTAGTACCTACCTATGAACCTATGAACCTAGGACAGAAGTTTGAACGGCCTTTTATGGTTGAAATGTTCTGAAATGAGCAGTTTTGTCATTATTGGTTCATACATTTTGTTTCATTGCTTACTGGAAAAATGTTCAAAACTACAACTCTAACAAGCGGTGTTGTATTATACAAGGAATATAATTTAATAGATGCATTTTCTTTGAATGGGGGTTTCAATGCCGTTTTTGCTGAATGTGAGTTTCAAGGGCAGAGAGGTTTACTAATGCTAAGTCTGTTTTCATTGTGAGACTGTATTGTTTTGTTTAGCAAATGTCTATTAGTGTTTATGCTATAACATTTGAAATTAAAGTTTTAAATTAAATCCAAATATCTGTAATCCCAGTAGAGGTAAAGAGTAAAATAGTATTAACACTGACAGGTTTGAACAGTGTTTATGGTAACTGGGGAGAAATAGCCAAGTAATGGGACACTTTAATGGCTGGGGGAGCTGCTCTGTGTGTGTGTTTGGGGGGGGGGTCCCAATTCATTACCCTGCCTTTGGGCCCCATTTAACCATGATCCGGCTCTGATGGTGATTACAAGGTACATGTAAACCAAGCTGTCTAGAGATTGGAAATGACTGACTCACAGGCTGCAACTCAGAAAAGACTAAGTAATAAATAAATGATAAAAATATAAGAGGCCTCTGAACTCTTTTTAATTGTTATGTTGTTAACAGCTAATCAGCAAGACTGAAAAACTGAATTAAAAGTATAAACTTGCAGAAAGTAAATTTAATAGGGATGTACACAAAGTTTTAATTATAATGGACTTACTACTGACTTCCCATCAAATCTACACAGCAGTGTGGTCTTGTGCAAACACTGATGATGCATCTACATACAATATATTGCAATAAGCTTCATTGAATAGTAAAATCAGAGAAAATCAGAGAAATATTAACACAAAGTTAGCACCTGATCAAATTAGTGGGAGGGAAGTTAACTGGATGATATGTTTTAGAAGATGAGATTTTTTTTGATTCATTAACTGATAGAAATAGTGAAGTGATTTTGAAATCCCTCTACTTCAACTATTTAAATTTATTGGACATCCTACTGTATTCCATAGTACCAGAATACAAAAGTGACCACCTCTTTCAATCCATCTTACTGTTTTAAAAATAGTAACTCTCCACTAAACCTTAACTTTTTAAACAGGTAAAATTTAAGCTACCTACTTTCACATCTAACTTTTCTAGTGCACACTGCAGTGTGCATTTTTTTTTCATCTTACCTTTAAGCATCCCTGTGACTAGCACTTTTTCTAATACCTGCTGGAAAGCACTAGGAAGCCTTAAACTGATACAATCACTCAACTCTCCTTGTTAATAATGAGAAATTAACAGTAGGCACTAAACAGCCTATAATTGCAAAGTACCTTGCTAAGGTAAGGGAAAACAGCTCGTGTACTTTACAAAAAATAAAATAAAAAAAAAAACCACCAAACCAAGCATGTCCAAGGGTCAGCTTCCGGTGATTTCTCCTGTCCACCTGGTGAATCTGGGCATACTGGGGCAATGCAGCAATTGCCTCATGTACACAGACAACCCTCTCCTCCTACCACCCAACACTACAACCTGTGAGAGATGCACTTACATAGCCAAAATGGAAGCAAAGCTCTCTCCACCCAAGATTATGTTAGACAGTCAAGATGAGAAGGTTAACACCCACACTCCACCTCAAGCAACACATAGCCCTTCTAAACCCACACCACCAGCACCCACATATAGCAACACTAAATCCACATATGCAGAGGCCCTTAACTGTAACCTGCCCAAGCAAAAAGGACCTCTGAAGCTGAAATGAAAACAAACACCAATCACAACCAAAGTGTCACATAGTTCACAACACCAGTGTGCCACCCAGCAACAGCCCCTAAGGCAAGACAATGTACCTAACACTTTAGTCATAGGTGACTCTATAGTCCGGCACACTGATGTCCCTCTCACCAGGTTGAACAATGAGAAAATTACAGTCAGCTGCCTGTTGGGTGCCAGGATCTGCCATATAATGCATGCACTCAAGTCACTCCACAACAAGTACAAATATGACTCTGTCATTGTCCATGTTGGAGTGAATGACTTGAGACATACCTCCCTGGACTACATGAAAAGAGACATGGAAGAGCTCTTGGATCATGTGGCCTAGGCAGGTATGACCCTAGCACTGAGTAGCATCCTGCCTTTGCCCAGAATGATACGACAATATAAGGACAAAATGATTGACTTCAACAATTGGCTAAGCTTCTGGTGTCATTCAAAGGGGATCCAGTATCTGTCTGCCTGGGACAACATGATTAACAGACCACGATGCTTTGCCAGAGATGGTCTGCACCTGTCGCCCCTGGGATTCAGGTTACTGGCTAAGTCTCTTGCCACCCCTATAGTGCCGTTTTTAGGCAAAGTTCAAAGGACAAATCCACCACCGTAACAGGTACAAGCATGCAAAATCTGAAGGTAATGCTACTCAATGCTAGAAGTCTAAACCTCAAAATGCACTCTCTCGAGGCATTCCTAAAAATGGAGAACATCGATAATGGGCAGTAACTGAGACCTGGTTCAAGGCTCCAGAGAGCACCCCTGCAATACCAGGCTACAACTCTTACCACACTTTTCGGCCAACAAACCAGGACGAAACACTAAAGGTGGAGGAGTGTCAATATTCACCAAGGATATTCACACCACCAGGCTAGTTGTCCAACACAATGCGTCTGAAATTCTCCAGGCGCAACTAACACTAGGTAAGACTGCAATCCAAATTGTAGCTTGCTACAAATCCCCCACCATACCCCAAGATTCTCACTACACCTTTCTAAACATACTGGAAAATATTAAGATAGAACCAAACACCCTAATACTGGGTGATTTTAACTACCCTGCCATTAACTGGGAAAACTACTCATGTACCAACACCTTTGCCCAACGGTTCTTGGAATTCATAAATTCCAATGCCCTGGATCAACTAATCCATAGTCCCACCAGGGGCTCCAGTAGCCTAGACCTGGTCATTACCAACATGGGAAATCGATGCTCCACACCTATGGTCACCCCTTCGTTAGTCAGGTCTGACCATAAGCTAATCACCCTTAACATCCACATCCCACCTCCACCCCCCAGTAAGGAAACCTCCATAAAAAACTTCGGGAACTGAAAGTTCAACTGCTGAATCCTACACTAAGGCACTGTACGAGCACATCCACTCATGCATGAATCGTGCCATCCCAAATAGAACCAAAATGCTCTCATCCAAAAAAAGGAAGCCAATCTAGTGGCCCCCTGCCATAAACAAACTTTACAACAAAAGGAAGAAACTGTTGCAGAAAAGAGGAAAATCCCAGGATGCAAAAAAAACTCCCTTTCCAGCCTCAGTAAGAAACTGAGATCCCTCATAAAATCCTCCAAAGCTAGTTACGAAAATAAAATTGCCAAAGATTCCAAAGACAACCACAAGGCATTCTATAACTATGTCAAGAATCTAAATAGCAATGCTCAGATCTGCTCTGAGCTAAAACAGAATGGCATTAAATATACTGATCCCAAGGATATTGCCAATATCCTGGCAGATCGATTCAGTGCCAACTTCAACCCCCTCTCACCCCCTAAATGGCCCATCTCAATACCGGACGATTGCCAAATTCCAGTAATAACAGCCACACAGGTTAAAAACGCACTCTCCAAAGCTAAGAATACAGCATCCATGGGAACAGATGACATCCCAGGCTGTGTACTACATGAACTACAATATGAACTGGCACCTCACCTAAGTGTCATGTTTAATCATAGCCTCACCTCAGGTTTCGTGCCCACTGAGTGGCGCAGAGCTACAGTTATCCCACTCCACAAGGGGGGAATCCACCTTGGATCCCGGAAACTACCGTTCCATCAGTCTGACAAGCCTTATCTGCAAGGCCATGGAGCGTATTATCATAGAACTTATAAACAAAGACATTGGCAACCTTCAAACACTGGACCCCACCCAGTTTGGGTTCGTGAAGGGCCGATCTTGTCTCCTGAACCTGATTGACTTCTTCGAATCAGTCTCCAGAGCTATGGACAAGGGTAAGGTGGTCCACACAGCCTATCTAGACCTTGCCAAGGCCTTTGACACCATCCCCCACTCTGGAATCATAGATAAACTTACTAAGCTGGGCATTAATCCCTACGTCACCCAATGGGTTGCTAACTGGCTTACTGATAGAACCCACACTGTAAAAGTAGCTGACTCCAAATCCAACTCCAGACAAGTGACAAGTGGAGTACCTCAGGGTTCAGTCCTGGGACCACTCTTGTTTGGCATCTACTTCTCTAAAGTACAGGCCAACACTAAGGGACTCTGGCTAACAAAGTTCGCAGATGACTGCAAACTGGGAGCCATTATTGAATCCCCAAATAATGTGGATACTCTACAAAAGGGCCTTACAGAAACAGATGCTTGGTGCCAGAGCCATGGGCTCAAGCTCAATGCCAAGAAATGTATAGTTATCCCCTTTGGGAAAAAACATGTATCTGTGAATTACCATATAGGTGGCAGTGTACTAAACACCAAAAGTGTGATAAGAGACTTAGGGACACAGGTGGACAGTGGTCTCACCTTCGATAACCACATCGCCACAACAGTCAGGAATTCCTTCTATGTGGCACACCTCATCACTAAGGTCTTTTCATCCAGAAAAAAGGAGGTCATTGTCCCACTGTACTAATCCCTCATTAGACCCATTATAGAATACAACGCCCAGTTTGGTATGTACCTCTCAAGACATCTGCAACAACTGGAAAGGCCGCAGAAATACCTCACTAAAAGAATCACAGGCCTAAAGCAGATGCCCTATGCTGACTGCCTTAAAAAACTCCAGCTATACTCTGTTGCATATCGTCTACTCAGAAGCGATCTCTGCTTAATATACAAGGCCATGTCAAACCCAGAGCTGTGGGACATGCTACACTTAAAGAAATCCCAATCCCTCAGAGCCAAATGCTCCAGGGATCTAAACCTTGTCATCACAATAAACAAAACATGCTGGAGGGATAGGTTCCTGACCCAGAAACTCCCCAGACTCTGGAATAGATTGCCCATGCATGTCAAGCAGAGTGCCTCTTTGGCCCTCTTCAAAAGGAACCTTGACGATTGGATGGGAGAAAGGAAATTCACCCCAGGGATCACGTCAGTCACCCTGCTAGACAGGGGTCCAGGGAAGTAAATAGTGTGGGAAGAAATAGCCAGGGAATTGTTATGGCTAGGCTTGTATAGGCCCTAAGGCTGATAGCCTAGTACCAACCTATGAACCTATGAAGATCAGGTAGATTGCACAAGACTGCTGCATTGCATCTGCTATACAGGGCAGAGGTTTAGGCAGTGCTGGTAGAATGCTGAACTGCACAGAATAGTGAATAAACCACTGGGATTTTCATTAGCCAAACATCTTTCATTTCTAATATCAGAAGAAATGAAGATGATGTTATATGCATTTGTTCATCATTACATCACATTTTTAAATATCTTTGCCTTCTAGGATGCCATGTCATGCAGCATTACATACCCAACAAAAATGTTGCTGCAGATTTCAGGACTGTACTGCAGTGCCCCTTCTGATGGATCTATGCAACAGAAGCATTCCTTGACTAGGCTGAATACCGACTCCATTATGTTACATGTTTTTGATATGTGCTTCATTACAGGCTATTTACTGCATGGTCTGGGGGTTATGGAGGGAGTCATTAACCAGGACTCTAAGGCATATGCAGCATCTCCTGCAATACCCAACATGCAACTTATTAATATGTGGCTGCTCTGTGCATGCATACTACCTCTGTATAGACATATATCTAGCATGTATGTGCACCTACCAATGAGATGACGCTGTTGGAAATCTCCTTGCTAGAACTTTTGCTATAAGTTGGACATGTGCCAGATGTGAAAATCATAGGAAACTGCCCAGATGGCATATGGGTAGAGTATAAAGAATGCCCTGCATTTTGCAGACAATCTTGACAGTTAAAGGAATGGAAGCTCTTCCTTTTGATGTATCTCATACCCTTTGGGACAGGTATAGCCTTGATGACAATATGTGCGCAATTAATGACTCCCAAACCTCAGGAAAATGGCCAGTGCCATCAAATGCCAGCATGCTGGTGGTTCTGTCCCCTGCATTCTGGGGGGACCAAATATATTCCTCTGCATCTAATACCAAGGAACTGGTTCAGGATTCATGAGCCTGACACCTCTGATATCTGTAAAGCATTACAAATAGGTCATTAAAATTTCTCTGTCGCTAAAATGGTTAAAGCTATCCATTCCTTAGTATCCACAAGAATGGGTATTCCATGCACCCCCCCTCAATTCATCTTCTTCTGGGTGACACAATTTGACAGTGCCCAGTACAGTCTTCTTGTCCATATGGCAGTGGTCCACAATCTGCTGTCGTGTAAGCTGGTGATACGTCAGATGCTGTCTCTACCTCCTTCTTTGCTGTATGCGACTGCAACATACAACTCTATAGCTATTGGCAGTAGGGGACAGTGTTAGCACATGCTGCTGGTTATAGCTGCTGCCATTCAAACATTGCACCCCTTACATATACCACAATTGTTGCTGTACAAAATGGGTATGCACTCTGGTGCAACATGCCTGTTTTGTGCATTTCTGAATCATGTACCATTTTGGATGTCATTATGTGTATACACAGTGTAGCTCATTTGCACGGTGTTCGTCATTTCCATGTCATTATACACTCATTAGCATGAGCTGCATACTGTGTTATTTTGAACCTTGCACAACCCTGATATCTGTGAATCCGAATCACTCATACCTTGTGCATTGTCATTACATGTGCTAATTTGGACTGCATGGTGTGTTACTCATTAATTCTAACATGTTTGTTCCAGAAATCTGTCTGTCTATTTGTATAGTTAGGTGTAGTTCTTTTCTCCAGCAGGAATGCCAGCATTTTATCTTTGATATCTGGTACTGTATTTGACAGTTTCTTCGTGCCAGCTTTAAACATCTGAATAAATCTTCCTGCTACACCACTGGCTGCATGGTGCTCTGATGTACTGTGAATGGATTATTCATTTTATTTAATAAAACAACTAAGCTCTTCAGACTTACAGTGAATACCATTATCACAGTTATATTTTTGTTGTAGCATCGTAAGTAGCAAATACTCTTTTCATTACATTTATTGCAGCTTCTTTTTGATGTAATGTCTTTCATACAAAATACTTCTTACTAGTTTGCACATGTACCAGTTGTAATAATGAATACACTATCCATGACTGAGCCTGAAAAATAAATATCCACATTTTTCCAACATCATCCTAGAATTTATAAGTTCCCTTCAGGGAAAAACTTCCTCTTTAATTTTTTTTTGAAGAAAACTTAATTTTCTAAAAAAGAAGTACTTTTAATCTAGGAAAAACTGTTTTTGTTGACTATCATATGATATTTTTTGCACTTTTAAATGGATGTACACTTTCTTTATTTTTGCAGTAAAAAGTTGTTAAAAGTTGTTTAAAGCTATTTTTTCTGTAGATAAACTGTTGTTATTTTACTTTTTTGGGCTGGAGAAAATGTTTAAAGTACCTTTACTGTGATTTGTAATGGAAAAACTTACTTTTTTTTCTATTGCTGCTTATCGAACATGCACCATTTTTGGCTTGACTGTGGAACAACCTACCCATTCCTCAGATGGACCTTCTTCCAGCCACAAAAAGAAAACAATTGTTAAGCAGCCTTTACCACAACAGAAGGCTGGTAATTTGCCTCAGACACAGATGGGTGACTCTGCTGTGGTCAAAGCTGATTCCTCAGATCATCGTCTTTTTCTTCAGATTTCTGTCATGTGGCCCATATACCATGGATCAGGGGTTATACACTACATCCTTTGCGGCTGCTGAGGTCCTCTTAGAGGGCAAGAGAGAGCACTTGTCGGTCCTGGGAGAAAAGGCATAGAATGTGCTCCTACTTGGTCAGAATGTTGTGCCCATCCCAGTGGAAGTTGGTGCTGGTAATACTGGGTTTGTTTCTTCTAAAATTTCTGTCAAATAAGAGACAGAAAGTCAATGTTTTGTCTGCTGCTGTCCGTTGCTCTGTACAGGAGTAATTTATTAGGCTTGGCTCAGGGCCTTCTGCACGTTCTTGACCTTTCTTATAAGGTTGTTTTCTGGTTAAAGAAAAAGGAATTATTCTGACGTATTCTCTTTCCCTGTGACTATTTCTAGAATGAATCAATGTTTTCAGTGCCTCAGTTCCTCAGAAAATATTATGATTTACAACTGGAATTTACAGAGCCTTCTCCTATCCCACTAGTTTTGTCAACTTTGGGGGATACTTTTTGTTCCAGCCTGATGCCCCATAAAAAAGCAGATAGGTTGTATAAATTTCCTCAGTCTTTCAAGTTTTAGTGAAATTCATCTGCTGTTAAATGCTTTGTTCATTCTAATCTCTCTCCTACTGATAAAAATGGGAAGGCTTTTGATAAGTTTGGGGAAAATGAATATGTTTTTACAACTTTAATATTTAGTATTCTAAACTGTCAAGTTTATATGTTGAAGTTTATTCTGGCTAATTGTGACAGTATGAAAAATGTTTTGGCTTTAGTTTCCTCTTGTGGTGAGAAATCTGCATTGTGTAATTAAGTTTCTTCTGTTTTGCAAGTCATTACTCATTGCTGAAAGTGTGTTTATGAGTCTGTGGATACTATCTCCAGGGCTGCTGCTGCCTGAACTGTTTTAAGGAGGTTTGCTTGGCTTGGCTGCATTCTCAGCACCTCCTAAGAAGATGTTAAATGAAATGTTGATTTCTCCCTTTGATAGAGAGTTAGTTTTTGGACTGTCTGCTGCAGAAGTTATCAAAGCGTGATGAGAGAGGTAAGCGGATTCAGGGAATCTCTCAGATTTCCCAGCACACCTTTTTTAATTTTCCAAAGGATTCTCCACTACTTCATCTAACGTTGGTAAAAAAAACAATATAAATAGTCCTGGCATAATGCTCGTAAGCAGATATTTAAAACGCAATGGCAAGGAGGTTCTAAGAAGAAAGCAGGAACCCTCCAGAGCAAAGGGCAGTCAAATAAGTCAGAATGACTATATGAGAGAACTTGTACCCTCCAAACCCTGGCAATCCCTTAATTCTCCCAAAAAGTCTGAATCATCATTTCTGTCTTTGGCAACATATTGTTTCAGAGACATTCGTCCTGAATGTGATTCAACTAGGCTATGGATGACAATGGGAGGAACATCCTCCTTTCCAGGGGATTCCTCTCATGTGCCAGGCCAAACTGTTCTCTTTTCTCCTGTCCTACAACATATACTGTCTCATGGGTAACAGAAGCTATCCCTCTTCCTCTGTCAGGAGAAGGATTTTATTCATGAGTGCTTGTGGTGCCAAAGAAAGAAGTTTATGTGAGACCAGTTGTGGATCTTTCCTTTCTGAACCAGTTTGTGATAGTGCCCAAGTTCAAAATGCTTTCAATTCAAAACCTGATACTCTTTACTCCTCATTTGAGTTTCATAGTGACCTTAGATTTAAAAGAATCATATCATTATATTCTTATAGATCCAGATTTCAGGGTTTCTCAAGGTTTTGTGTGTCTGGATCACATTATGAGTTTTCTACCTTACAATTTGGGCTATCCACTGCACCAAGAATATTCAGAATGTATCCAGCTCCTGTGATAGCCAGCTGCAGATGGCAAGATATTAACATATTTCCATATATAGAAGTACTTTCTGACTCTTTCTCATAGGTTTGTTTTCCTTTGGTGACTGCTAGACACCTGAATACAAAGAGTTTTTCTTTCACAGGAAAAAAAATAGATCTATATTTAAATCTATTCCTGGGTTTTTCCACTCAGACTTCTGTCTCAGTGAGGGGAATTCCTCAGGATTCTGGGTCTCATTGTACCCATGATTCTCATGATATCTCTTGCAAGTCCAGCATCAACACCCATTATCTTTTCAACGTCCAGTCTTAGGATTTGTAAACATGGAGCTCATGTGGTGGAAACATCAAATTCCTCAGAATGAAGGTCTCCCATTCTCCCCTCCTGCTTCAAACCAGTCAGTCACAACAAATGCCTCAGACTTTACTTGGGGAGCAGCATTGATGATTGTAAAAGTACAGGGGCTTTGGGACGAAAAAGACATAAAAGAGAAGCTAGCTCTTATATATGCTCTCTGAATCATCTGTGGTCCCCAGGTTTCAAGTGTTTACAGACAACAAAACAGTGATGTGATACATAAACAAGCAAGGGGAACCATATCTTTCTACCTATGCAGACTACCCATATTAGCATGGGATATAGCACTACAGCACAATCTCACTCTACAGGCATCTTATATCCCATTAGAGCAAAACTATATGGCAGACAAGCTGAGCATGACCAGGGCAGGCCCTCATTAATAGCAACTGAAACAGGTGTTCTTCCAAAATGTGATCCATCTGTGGGAAACATCTAAAGCACATATGTTTGCTTCTTCTCTAAGCAATCATCTGACAAAATTTTGTTTCTGGACTCCATGCAAGAAGGTTTGTAAGACAGATGCCTTTTCTTTTCCTTGGACAGGAGTATTCCTATATGGCTTTCCACCTTTTCCATCGATTTCCAGAGTACTTGTGAAGATTTAGACAGATTCCCCAGAGATCACTGCAATGATTCCCCACTGGCCCTGGAAACAGTAGCTCTCACTTCTTTAGGAATTGGCCAGGGGAATTACCATAGCTTCCTCACAGACTGGATGTATTGACACAAGACCAGGGGTGTTTGATATATCTCACCCCAAACAGCTGCACTTCACTGCCTGGATGATAGGGCTTTAATACATTTTAGGTACCTGTTTTCTGAGGACATGTATCAGGAATTAATGGCGACAAGAAAGCTGTTACTAGAAAATCATATATTAGCAAATGAAAAAAACAAAACAAAAAACCCAGCACCCATTCATGGCTAGTGTTTCCCTGGTTTTACAGTATTTGTGTGAGTTGCTAACTTACTCCTCTATCAAGGTTCATCTGCCCATGGATCCCCCTCTTTCAGTGCAGTTTCATGTCAAACTGTTGTCAAAAGAGGGTTCTATATAAGAAACCTCCTACAATAACCAGTGGCTCCTCCATGGGATCTTAATTTTGTGTTAGAAAAGCTAACAATTCCTTCATTTGAACAGCTCATCAAGCTGAGTTGAGGTTCTTAACATGGAAAACAATCTTACTTAAAACAAGAAGAGTATCTGAGTTGTAGGATGTTATAGTAGGTCAACTTTATCTAATTTCTCACACTTTCTTTAAGAACTAATCTTTCTTTTATACCTAAGTGGTATTCAGATTTACATTAAGTCAATCTATCCATCTCTCTGTCTTCTTTCCAGAACTAAAAGTCAAGGGAAAAAGGATACTTCATACCTTGGATGTCTACAGGCAACTTATGTACTATCTTGATAGAAAAATCTTTCAGAACTTCTGATCAGGTGCTCATTTCTTGTGAATGTAAGAAGACAACCGTTGCGAAAACAGATTACTTCCAAACGGTTGTCTCAAGATATTATCTTTTGCTATTTCCACTATAACAAAACTATTCCAGGCAGCGTCAAGTCTCATTCTACCATGGCCTTGGGCTCACCTATGACTATATGGAAAGGGTTGGATTGTAGAAGCATTCTAGTAGCAGTGACTTTGTCATTTGTGCATACTTTACGAAGCACTATAAGTTAGATTTCTTCTCCAGGTCTACGATAGGCTTTGCTAGGATCATTGTCCAGGTGCTCCTGGACCCTTCTCCTCCTACTTTCCCATTCTTTTAAGGTATGGAGATCTATCCATAAAGCTTAGGCTACTGCAGCAGTGATCATAATGATTTACATAGTACAGTTGTGCAAATAAACATACCAAAATAGTAGATTTTTGATCGATGCTGCAGTAGCCACTCCCCTCTTTCTCCCTCCTTATTTTTTGTCTTATTTTTGCCAGGTGTAGACATGTGTCTTTTCTTTTCTTTTTTTTTTTCTAGTAACACCCTCTCAGGGCTTTGCCTCCCTCTCTTAGTTGGCATGAAAGCTCAGAAGGGCTTGGCACCATACCTGACTTTTCATCAGCTCAGGTCGAACTATTGGTTTGGGTGTGTGGAAGGTACCCTGAAGCTTTGGAATATGACTGGCTTTTACAGGTGAAGCAGTGATCGTTTGAACATTTATTGTTATGATACGTTTACTCTCACAATTGTACTTTCCATCTGACATTGTATACATTCTTTATACACATTCTCTCTATTTTATCATTTAACTTTGGTCACCACACACAAAAATATATGTCATCGTATTCATTTTCACAATATCGGGGGGTCTAACATTCACTTCATCCAGCACTACATTTTTCAATTTCAATAAACTGTAACTGTTGTTCTCTTAAAAAACAAACCTTTTTCGAATAAATTTCGAATGTTACACTTGGCAAACAATGCTAAAACTGTTTTTGGTCAGTCAACAGCTTAAATTCTATACCCCACAGATACGTATGGAATTGCTTACTCCATAAGGAGTCTGTATTTTGTCTCTCTGGTGAGGTGAGTATACCAGATATGTAACTTACAGATCTTTCCTTACTGGGGGAATAATGTGCTGGATCATAGCTCCAGTGCCATATGCAGAAGCATCACAAGCTAATTTAAGTGTCACATCGTGGTTATAATATGCCAACATTTTAGCACGTTAATAATCTTTTAAACTTAAATACATTCTATACCTGGCATTTACATTGTAATGGAATCTCTTTGTTAAGCAACCTGCACAAAAGTGCCAAACAATGTACTCTAGTTCAGAACAAACTATTCATTATAGATTACCAATCCAGGAAATGTTTGAATGTAGTCATACAGCTAACATAAATATAGAAGTTAGCGCCAAACTATTAGTATCGTACTTTTTTCTCCAAAGTAATTGTCCAGGCTTTCCTTAAATTGATTAGAGATGTAGATTATCTTATATCTAGTGGGAGATAATTTCATTCTCTACCTACTCTTTCTACTCTTTGTTTAAAAAATAAACATAATTTTATATCTCATTATTGGTAAATCCATGAGGAAGTTGTTATTCCTGCTTTATATTACATGTGACATAAAATTCAGTCCAAACATTGCAGCTAATTTCTTATTTTAGGCATTTAAACATATGCTTTGCAAGTAATACTGTGTTGACCTTTCCATAGCTGGGCACTTCTGATTTGTTACCATCCTTCTGCAGCATTTATAACAAAAGTTGCTACCTTTTCCTTTTTCAATTTCCTCAGCTGGAGGCATGCGACACTTAGAGTTTGTTACTCTTCCCAGAAGTGAAGCTTTGCCATATGCTTCCCAGTAACATTTTCTTTCATTCAGAAAAGCTGTCATTGTTTAAGTGTGGTGTCAGGTAATGTGGCATCAGTAAACAGCTGACAGATTATTATGGGACGGCCTTTTAACCCATTCTCCCCATTCTTTCCCTTACAGGGTGCCCTCGGGTTACTTTGCCTTATTAGGACTGCATCATGGAAGTGATTGGTTGGCGGTAGCTGCCTGGGATGCTGAGCTGCTTCTTTATATTTTTATTTCATCTGACACCACTGCTAGGTTCATCTTTGTGCCATTTAAGAGTATCATAGCCAGCACCTTTCACTTATTAATCCTTGTATCTCAGTAGATCTAAATTGCTTGATAGTACTGGTACTGATCTTCCATAAAGTTCCTTTTTCTTTCTGTCTCCTTTTATTTGTCTTTACAGCTTGTCTCTTCATTTTGCATTTTTATTCCTAAAATGCTAGAAGTAAAAAATGAAAAGTATGTGGCTAGATCACTTCATGGATAATTAGTGAAACACAGAGTAAAGCAAACTTACTGAGCAGCCTAGCTTTCTCATGAGCTCATGAGCACTGCTGATGACAATAAAGTTTACTTTGACTTGACTTCTGACTTGTACAATTTCTTTTTTTTTTCAGTAATAAATCTTTATTATTTTCCAATTGTTAATACAATAATACACAAAGCAAAAAAAAAACGAAAAGGAAAACAGTATCTAAAAGAAACTTATAACAACAATACTACAATACATATACATTATATACATGAATGCTTCCAACAGTTAAATAAGATCATTATACATTGCTGACTTGTACAATTTCTGAGTAGCAACCCATGGTTGTTAAATTAACAGCTTTAATTTCAGCTGTATTTCTGATATAGCTATAAATCTGTATGATATATGATCTTTGTGTGTTTATCTATCCAGCTATATACACAAACATACAAACACATGAACACACACACACACACACACACACACACACACACACACACACACACACACATTTATGCGTGTGTGTGTCTGTTGTGTGTGTATATGTATATATATATATATATATATATATATATACGTATATATGTGTATGGGCGTGTGGGTGTGTGTGTGTGTGTGTGTGTGTGTGTGTGTGTGTGTGTGTGTGTGTGTGTGTGTGTGTGTGTATAGCTAGATAGATAAACACACAAACATCATATATCATACAGATTTATATCTTTATCAGAAACACAGCTGAAATTAAAGCTGTTAATTTAACAGCCATGGGTTGCTACTCATATATATATATATATATATATATATATATATATATATATATATATATATCTAGAGAGAGAGAGAGAGATATAGAGAAAGAGGGAGATGGGTCTACTTCAAAAGAACGAAAATCCACATTACCAAAAACGACATCACCAAGACGACATCACTGAAACCTGACTTTAATGAACGAACACAATGCTGAAGGATTTCATAGGGTAAGAATTCAGTTGGCCACCATCTAACAATGAAACACACAGCACTACCTGAAACCCACCCAGGTGTGGAGCTGTGCCCCCCACACTCCCCTAACTAAATATACCAACTCTGGGATCACACTACAGTTGGGAAAAGGGCAAATTTCCCCTTGTTGGCCACCTGGATACTTATCCTGTGAAATCCTTTGGCATTGTGTTCGTTCTTTAAAGTCAGGTTTCGGCGATGTTGTCTCGGTGATGTCGTCTTCAGTAATGTGGGTTTTTGTTCTTTTGAAGTAGACCCATATATATATATATATATATATATATATATATATATATATATATATATATATATATGGGATCACTATGGATTACAGAACAATCAAAAATCCTGACGCTGAATATACAGAGACTAGATGACCGAAACCCCACATTACCAAAAGACCAGAAGCGCGAAATGCAAAATCCCGATGTTAAGGGATTTTGTGTTAGTGCTTCTGGTGTTGCGGTTCAGGTAAGTATACGTGTGTAAGTGTGTTTGTGAGGGGTGTAGTGTGTGTTGTGACTGTGGTGTGTGTGTGTGTGTGTGTGTGTGTGTGTGTGTGTGTGTGTGTGTGTGTGTGTGTGAGGGACTGTAATATGTGGGTGTGAGTTTGCCTTGTTGTGTGTTTGTGCGATCTCGGAGTTAGAATATGTCTAATGTAGGATGCATTGTTTGGTTGTGGGGGGAAGGTGTGTATATGTGTGTGTGTGTGTGTGTGTGTGTGTGCTGTTCGGTTGTGTAACTTTCACGATTTTGAATTTCTTGGTTTTAAATTTTCAGTATTATGGGGTTTCGGGCATACGGTCTCTGTGTTTTAAGCATCGGGATTTTGGGTGTTCGGTAATCCGTAGTGATTCCATATAAATAAATAAATAAATAAATAAATATATATATATATATATATATATATATATATATATATATATATATATATATATATATATATATATATATATATATATATATATATGTGTATATACATATCTATATATATATATGTGTGTGTGTGTGTGTGTGTGTGTGTGTGTGTATATATACATATATATATATATATATATATATATATATATATATATATATATATATATATATATATATATATATATATATATATATATATATATATTTGTGTATATACACACATATACATATATATACACACATGCACACACACACACACACACACACACACACACACACACACACACACACACACACACACACACACACACACATATATATATATATATCATATGCATTTATGAGCAATATGTCTCAGTCTTACAAACTTTATAACTGAAAAACGTCTAGTAAAGGTCTGTATATGTACTTATTTATTCATATGTGTTATCTTGGGGTGACATGGTAGATAGCTTGAGTTGCACCTCTTTTTTCTTTGTTTCTGCACAATGGCAAGGCCTTGTCACCCCTTTTCTGGGCATGCTCCTCCAACACAACAAATTCCAAGTCTTGCTACATCAAAGTCGCTGGTCTCAATGCCAGAAGTATTAATAGTAAATTGCGTGAACTTGAAACCCTCGTGCAACTTGAACACATCTCTAGTCATGTTTTAACTGAGACTTGGTTTCATTGTAAAGGTAGCAGTACCAACTCACCTGGGTTTAGTTGTTGCCATGCATTTAGACCTGAGTGAAACTGCGAGGACACTTCCATATTTGCCAGAAAGCATATCATCTCTTGGCAGATTCCTCAAGGCCTTCAATCAAAACTCATTGGACTTCAGCTCACCCTAAACAAAACAAATTATAATCTATTGACTTTTATAGACCACCCTGTATGCTCCCACATGACTATGACAGATTCCTGAATGTACTTCTTGAAATACCCATAATGAAAAATATTTTAATGGGTGATTTTTAACTATCCTTTGATAACCCTGGTGCAGCTATACCTTTCATTTGGCTTTCATTTCTACTGATACAACAGAGTTCAGCTGTCATCTGGAAAAATGCTTGTATCTGGCAGTTTCTGTTAGAAGTAAATCTATTGAGAAATTCAGAAACTAACCATCCTGCTGGTTTATTGGTATAAATAAGCATTATAAGAAAATGAAAACCAAATTCCAAAGCTCTATAATAAATCTAAATCTGCCAGCGTTAATAACTCTCACAAAAGGATCATCAAAGAACTAAAAAATACTATAGGGAAGAGCAAAGCTAAATGTAAATGGGAACTAGCATCTGAAGCCAAGAAAATTATAAATCCTTTAATTATATCAGAAAATGAAGTTCCAAAGTGGCATCACCCACTCAGACCCAAAGGACACAGTCATCAAAATTCTGAAAATCCCCAGTATCCTTGCTACCATTTAAGATCTTAAAGGAGCATGCCCTAACTGTGCTCTCAGAAGATGAAAAATGCTACTTCAGTGGGACCAGACAACATACCTGGATGCCTAATAAATAATGCCAAACATGGCATTGTGGAACTTTTCCTAAAATTGTTTAACTTAAACCTAACCACAGGGTATTTCCTTGAGGAGTGGTGCCCAGGCATAAAGGTAGTCCCTGTATTGACCCAGGGAATTACAGGCCTATTAGTCTCACTAGTATTATTTGCAAAGCCATGCAATGAATTGTAGTTGAACTAATAAACAATGATATAAGTCACCTTATATCACTTGATACACACTGATTATGATTTGTAAAAGGCAAATCATGCCTGATCAACCTAGACAAGTTTTTTGTAAGGGTTACTGAGGCCATGGACATATTGTCCATGAATATTGCCCATAAATGGCATATTGTCCACACTGCTTCTCTTGACCTTGTCAAGGATTTTGGCACTCCCCCCCCCCCCCCCATGCTGGGATTACTGACAGAAGCTTCCAAATCAATAATAACTACTACATACTTTGTTGGATTGATAATTAGCTCTCTGATAGAACCCATAATACATATATTCCACATAGCTAAAGTAGAGGTAACACCTCAGGAATCAAGAAAGCAACGAACGGATTTATCTCTGGGGTCAGTGCTGATATCCCTTCTATTTTGTATATACTTTTATGACCTGCAAGCAGTTAATCCACATCTGTGGCAAAGAAAACTTGCTGATGACTGTAGGTTCACTGTTATTCTCTAATCACACCTTCGATTAGTGTCAATACAGCAGGAACTAATCTTCACTAACCAATGGGGTGCGAAGAAGGGTTAAAATTAAGCAAAAAAAGTGTAATGCTGTTACATTTGACAAAAACTTTTCATCTCATCTTCATTTTAGAGCATAGCTTACACACTGCCCCAAAGTTACGATTAGAGATCTTGGCACCTGGGTCAATAGCACTCTCTTTTGACCACCATGTTTCATCAGTAGTCAGGAAGTCCTGCTTAGCACAACTGGTATCTAAAGGCATCTCATCTGGGTCAAAGGAAGTTATCATCGCACTGTATTCTGCTCTGTTTAGACCAATTACAGAGTAGAATGGCACCATGGCATGTACCCGTCTAGACACAATGCAAAGCTAGAAAGGCCCCAACATTTCATAACCTAAAGGATCACTGGTCTAAAAAACATGCTCTACCAAGACAGGCTTGAAGTCCTTTATCTATACTTGGACTCTTATAGACTGTTACATGGAGATCTATGTCTTGGTTTCTGTTCCACCAAGAACCAAGCCTTCCTTGATCACTTACATATCTGTAAGATAAACATCTCCACTAAGAATAGATCTGAGGATTAAAATCTCCGCAACATATAAACAAAACAGGCTGGAGGGACAGATTTATTACCCAGTGTTTACCCCATCTCTGAAATAAACTGTCCTTTCATATTAAACAGAGTGACACCCTCTTGTTCTTCAATACTAACTTTGATGATTAGTTGGTTATCCACAAAGTCATGCCAGGCCTAACTTGTTGTGCCCTCCTAGATGTGTGAGGTACAACATGTGGGTGGGTGTTGGTAAGATGCAAATGGTCTTATGACTTAACTTGCCTTGTAATTTCTATGCTTTTATGATTCTATGATTGTAGTCAATAAATTAGGCTAAGTAAGGCTTTAAAATTTTAAAAGTGCTAGGCTACACTGAAAGCTATGCTTATGTTTTTTTCCCCTAAATAGAAACAGCAGCTAGGAAATATTTAATTTGATATACTGACAAAGCAGGACTACCAACCAGTGAGCTAAGCAAACATGAAAATGGCATTGCAAACTTCACTGCTTTTTGGAGATTAAAGAAGTAGAAATATATAATTTTACAAGTAGAGATGATCAGGTAAGATACATAAGTAGACAGTTTCAGCATGACCAAAGTATGAATTTGTACATTTACAAGGGAATGCCTGATTCTAAACAGAATCAGAGCAAGTAAGCAAGATAAATATTTATTGCAGTCAGTAAAGAAACGGTAGAGGCATAAGAAACCATTAGCTTCTTCTCAAATAAAAATTCAAGAGATGGCTTGTGTTCACTTTTGAGAAAAAAAATCTTAATTTAGGTAGAAACAAAGGAATAGAAAGAGCAAAGGAAAAATGAATGTCAACACATCTTCATTGGTAATCAGTCCCTTCAGTAGTGAAATATTAGTTGAAGAGCATTCAGCCTCAATTGAATAGTGTTCTAGCAAATCTTGTAATATTTTTGTTGTAGTATCTTCCTAGAAGATATGACAGCCTCAGAATTAGATATACAAGGAGTGGGATATGAAGGGATTTGATACCTCACAAGCCCAATATAAAATTTCTTTGTGACATCATTCCACCAGTTGATCTTAATAAATATTTGCCTGATTTCTCAATGCTGAAATTGTTGCTATTCCTTTTTATTTGTCATTGAGTGGTGATTTAATGAAGCGTATAAAAGAAGTGCATAGGTAATACATTATGAGGCCTGACTAAGTCATCTTTCTTTATGTGGAAAAGTAACATGACAGATATTTACAGAGTTCACTGATCCTTTGTCAGACTATTATCTGAAAACTTACTCCATGATGATACAGAACTTGCAGAATATGAAATGGCTGTGTGTGTAATCCTTTTTTTAACACTGACATTTTATGACATTAAATCCCCCTGTAGTCTCAGCTGATTATTTTCTTTATATGTTACAGTAAGTCAATACATCCCTTGAAAAAAATGCAATTAAAGTAAAAATAAATGTTGTGCAAGTCACAAATATAAGAATCACATATTATACTGAATGAGTATTCTGGTCAAAAATGCTAATTTTTACAAACCTGTGTGCTTTTTAGTTGTCTGACAGCCCAGGTTTGGGTATTCTCCCCACATGAATAAATAACTTCCTTTCATATTCTGTACTGTGCTTCTGAAAGGTAATACATATATCTCTTGGTTGTAGTTACATTTTTCATATGGCCGCGGTGGTGCAGCGGTTACCGTTGTCACCTCACAACAAGGCGTTCTCTGGTTTGTTTCTCGGTTGGGGTGCCTTCTGTGTGAAGTCTGCATGTCCTCCCTGTGGTCACGTGGGTTTCCTCCAGGTGCTCTGGTTTCCTTCCACATTCCAAAGACATGCAGTAGGTGGATTTGTCACTCTAAATTGGCCATAGGTGAGGGTGTGTGCGCAAGTGAGTGGTGCGAATGAACTACTGTGGCAGGGCACTAACTAAAAAGCTCAAAATGATTGTCACTGTGGAAGTGATACCCTGACCCCATGTGCCAAATTGGAAAAGGGGCTGAGGATGGATGGAATATGTCATCTGGAAAAAACTCTTGTGTTTTCTCTGTGCAGAACAGTAGTATCATACTTGCCTAAAACTAGCAACAGTCAAATAGCATCATCTACAGAAACACTTTTTCCAAAAGTGCCCAAATGGCCCAGAGCACATAGGTTCAGAGGTTCATAGGAGGCTACCAGGCTAGCGGCTGTAGACCCCCTACAAGCCTAGCCATATTAATCCCAAGTTGCCCCAGTTGTCATTGATTAGATGAACATAATTTGCAGTGTGTGTCTATGATAAACTCCAACTAGCCCTGTCCATAAGGGACGTTGGTGCCAGACCCGGGGTGAATTTGCGGTCTTCCATCTATTTGTCCAGGTTGTGTTTGAATAGTGTCAGTGAGGAGCTCTGCTTCACGTGAATTGAAAGTTTATTCCAGAGCAGTGGAAATCTCTGGGACATATATCTGTCTCTCCAGTATGCTCTGTTAATGTCACAGGCTAGGTTAAAATCCCTAGAGCAAGTGACTCTTGTGCCATGTGACTTGTAGATGTGCAGCATATCCATCAGGTCAAGGTCAAAGACTGTCTTGTAGGCCAGGCACAAGTTGCTTCTCAGCAGCCTATACAGGTTCATAGGTGTGTACTAGGCTAATGGTCCTGGAGCCTTTACAAGCCTAGCCCATAGGATTACCCTGGCATTGTGCCACCCAACCTTAGTTCCCAGTGCCTCTGTCAAGTAAAGTCACTGAAGTGATCCCTCACTGGAGTGATCCCTGTGGTGAATTTTCTATTTCCCATCCACTCATCAAGATTTCTCTTGAAGAGGGCCAGTGAGGTGCTCTGCTTGACATCTCTGGAAAGTCTATTCCATAGCATGGGCAGTCTCTGGGTTATGAACCTGTCCCTCCAGCATGTTCTGTTGATTGTGGTAATGAGATTGAGGTCACTGGAGCGTGTGGTGCGGAGGGATTTCTTTAGATGTAGCATTTCTAACAGAGCTGGGTCAGACATGGCTTTGTAAGTCAAGCAGAGATCGCCTCTAAGAAGGTGATATGAGACAGAGAATAGTTGGAGTTTTTTGAGTCTGTCCATATAGGACAAATGTTTAAGGCCTAGGATCCTCTTTGTGAGGTACTTTTGCGGCCTCTCCAGTTATTGCAGGTGTTTAGTGAGGTACATGCTAAATGGGGCATTGTACTCAATGATTGGCCTAATGAGGGAAGAGTAGAGGGAGACAATGACCTCTTTCTTCCTGGATGCAAAACCCTTAGTAATGAGATGTAGATACCAAACAGGAGAGAACCCAGTACCGAACCCTGTGGGACTCCACTCATGACTGGTCGGCAGTCTGACTTGGAGTCAGCTACTTTCACACTGTTGGTTCTACCTGTGAGCCAGTTTGCAACTTGCCTAGTGATATAGGGGTTGATGCCTAGCTTAGTGAGTTTTTCTATGATTCCTGAGTGGGGATTGGTATCAAAGGCCTTGGCCAGATCAAGGTAGGCTGTATGAACCACCTTGCCTTCATCCAAAGCTCTGGTGACTGACTCAAAGAAGCCAACCAAGTTGAGCAGGCATGATCTACCCTTCACAAAATCAAACTGTGTGGGATCCAGAGTTTGGAGATTCCCTATATCTTTGTTTATTAGGTCCATGATGATGCATTCCATAGCTTTGCATATCAGACTCATCAGGCTAATGGGGCGATAGTTCCCAGGGTCTGTAGTCGCTCCTACTTTGTGGAGAGGGATGACTGTAGCAGTGCACCATTCGGTAGGGACAAAGCATGAGGTGAGGCTGTAATTGAACAAGGCACACAGGTGGGGTGCCAGTTCTCTCTGTAGTTCATGTAGAACACAGCCAGGGATATTGTCAAGTCCCACAGAAGCTGTATTCTTGGCCTTGGACAGTGCTGTTTTAACCTGTGCAGCAGTAATACTGGGTGCCTGGCAATCTACTGGTATTGTGACTGATCCCTTGAGGGGGAGAGAGGGGTAAAGTTGACACTGAATCTGTCGGCCAGTATATTGGCAATATCTGTTGGCTCGGTATAGGAGGTACCATTGTGCAGTAGCTCAGAGCAAATCTGGGTATTGCCGTGGAGATTCTTTACATAACTATAGAATATAAATATATATATATATATATATATATATATATATATATATATATATATATATATAAAATATATGAAACAGAGTACAGTGACAGGGCTTTCGGTCTATACATGTAAGTCATGGTTTGGAGGCCCTGTATTTTCTTGGAGAGAAACCTCTGTGGTCTCTCCAGCAGCTGCATGTGTTTGGTGAGGTACATGCAGAAGGGAGCATTGTACTCTATTAATGGTGTGATGAGGGTCTAGTACAGTGGAGTTATAACATCCTTAGACATGGATACGATGCGCAATGTAGATATCACTTTTTTAGGAAAAAATGGAGCTGTGTTGCTTTTCCTCCATTGTTAGTACTTGGTTCTTTCATATGAAAAAAGTGCATTTATATTCAAACCTCAGCTTCAGAAGTCTGCTATATAGTTTGTGTATTTAAGTGTAAAACATCTGCACTTTCTAAATTGTAGTTTATTTCATAATGTTTATAAGTTTGTGGAATATTTGTGAAAATTCTTTTCAGTTTCTCCAGGGGAGGGCAAATACCTTGAAATGCCTTACTTACTAATTTAGCAGAAATGCCTGATGCGGGGGGGGGGGGGGGGGCATACATCTCTTACTTTTAATGTCATGCCATCTTTTCTCACATCAACTACCATTAGATTTTCATCAGTCTGTCCTGGCAAGTAAATCAGATCTGTTGGTGGCATCCGAGTGCAACAGCATGAATGACTATCTTTTCATCCTTGGTGTCTTTGCTTAATTCATAATTTGTGAATTGTCTCCTGGCAACACTTTGCCATTTTCCTGATTAATTATTTTGTTTTGAGAAATATTTTAGTGTTTCTCTTGCTATGATATGAGGTAAGGCATTTAACATGTTACTCAGCACTCTGGTGTGTGCAGCAGGACACCCTCCTATCTTATAAAAATGCCTAAAAGCTGTAGGAATATTCAGATTGTGGAAATATAGTGGCACATTAGGTTGGTGGATCCAAGCACTGTGTGCAAAGTAATTTTTTCCATGGTACTTCTTTTGTAGCATATATGTAGCGAGATAAAGAGACAGATAGATTAGCAAATTGTTTTCAAGCTCTTGCAGTAGTTACAAAAAAGTAACCAATCCATTTTGACAAAGTAAACTATTAGTCACAAAACTAAACCAATATTTGCAATTTCTCGGATGCATCTGAAACTTAGATAATGATGACAAATAGTGCATCATATGTGGACGATTTGTTCTTTTCTGCTGATCTATATAAATCTGTTTGCAGGCAAACAGGGAATGAAGAAAACCAACTGACTTAAAGTGGTTAAGAACAATGGAATAGATATTTCCAACACAGAAGTGTAAATGTTAAGTGCAGAGCGAGAAAATATAATATCTAGCATTCTGCCTGCCTCACTTATTGCAAGGCATATCCCAAACAATTCAAATACAGCAAAAGCAGGTTATAAGGTTCAATTGTCAGATCGCTGGTATTTTTCAAAAAGTTTGATTGCCACAACCCATCTTGATATTTTCACTATGTGTGTGTGTGTGTGTGTGTGTGTGTGTGTGTGTGTGTGTGTGTGTGTGTGCGCATATGTATGTGCATGCGTGTGCTTGTGTGTGGCCTTTCACTAAGGGCCCACTGACAAAATAAAAGGCTAAGATGTTGATAGTCTGTACTTGTACATCAACAAGTCTGGTGTCCCAGAAAACAGTTTTAAATGTTTCTTTAAAAAAATATTTTAAAAGTAGAAAAATAGAAGAATTTGTAGCCTCCCTTCCCCACAACATCAAAATAGTGAATCAGACTAAATTAAAGAGGACATAATAATAATAAGAAGATATAATGACAAATGAAGGAAAAGTAAAAGCATTATGTAAAGGGCAGTGACAAAAAGAAAACTATGTCATAATGGAAAGTAACAAGTCCCACTGGAAAATGGACGCATGAAATAACAACCGTCATTGTCCACTTACAGCTCCAATGGGGTGAATTAACATACAGAGAAAGCCTAATGACAATTACAGCACCTATCATCAAAAAAAAAAATACATAAAAATATATATCATGCTGAATACCATGCTGACATGACATTTTTTCCCCTTTCACTAGCTAATCCATCCAGGACCTTAATGCAGTGCTGTGTACTGAGTGTACAGAGCAACTAGCACTCATTCGTTTTATAAGTGGTTTTGGTTATTACCTGGGAGTCTAACAATTAAAAAATAGCATTGCATATAAAGAACGGAGAGACTATTAAACAGAAGTAAGTTGCAATGAGTTCAAGAAAAATTGGTGGGGCAGCTGCATTCAACAACAGTTTTAATAAACTAGAAATCATATCAGCTTATTCTTGTGTTTCACCACTGCGTTAAGAAAACTAGCAACCAGAGCAGCACATTCTTGTGTTTCTGAGTGTCAAAATGTCTTATTTTATAAATGTGTGTTGCATCAACATTTGTGAGTTGTATGGTGTACTCTGTTTCTGACATGAATTTATACGCAAGTAATATAGGCCATTTAGTTCTTCATCAATTAAAGCTTTCAGGATGTGGAGCAGGGGTAATTATACTGGGGGTGTGGAGCAGGGGTAATTATACTGGGGATGTGGAACAGGGATAATTATACTGGGGATGTGGAGCAGGGGTAATTATACTGGGGATGTGGAGCAGGGGTAATTATACTGGGGGTGTGGAGCAGGGGTAATTATACTGGGGATGTGGAACAGGGGTAATTATACTGGGGTGTGGAGCAGGGATAATTATACTGGGGTGTGGAGCAGGGGTAATTATACTGGGGGTGTGGAGCAGGGGTAATTATATGGGGGATGTGGAGCAGGGGTAATTATACTGGGGATGTGGAGCAGGGGTAATTATACTGGGGATGTGGAGCAGGGGTAATTATACAGGGGATGTGGAGCAGGGGTAATTATACTGGGGATGTGGAACAGGGATAATTATACTGGGGGTGTGGAGCAGGGGTAATTATGCTGGTGGTGTGAAGCAGGGGTAATTATACTGGGGTGTGGAGCAGGGGTAATTATACTGGGGGTGTGGAGCAGGGGTAATTATACTGGGCATGTGGAACAGGGATAATTATACTGGAGATGTGGAGCAGGAGTAATTATACTGGAGATGTGGAGCAGGGATAATTATACTGGGGATGTGGAGCAGGGGTAATTATACTGGGGATGTGGAGCAAGGAAAATTATACTGGGGGTGTGGAGTAGGAGTAATTATAAGGGGGATGTGGAGCAGGGGTAATTATACAGGGGATGTGGAGCAGGGGTAATTATACTGGAGGTGTGGAGCAGGGGTAATTATAC
>NC_056734.1:132094455-132159455 GCF_019279795.1 Protopterus annectens
ACATTTGGCAGTCCCATCAATGGACTTCCTAGAAATGCACTTGCAGGGGGAAATCCCTCAACTGCAGTCTCTGTGGGTTTCCATAAATTGGGAGATGACCTGACTCTTTCTTAGAGGGCATTTGTCATACATGTAGAGCTGGACACTGTGCAGTTTTGTTTTCTTCCCCCCATTGGAGATGGTTCAGGAGGTTATGGCTGTGGCTGGATGGGTATGAGGGTGCTATGCAAGCTCCAGGCTCAGAATCTGTTTCATATTTAGATTTAATGCCTGTGACAATCTTTATGGTGCCAAGTCCATGCCTGAAGATATATACCCTGTCCTGGACTGAAAGATGTCAGTGGTTGCTGGGTCAATGCAGACTCAAACAGCTTCTTTTGACATCTATCCACTGCTGATGGATTCTGACATGGTGGACAGTCTTCACCAGCTTTTAATGGGGTTTCCTTTCTGCAGCTGAAATCATTGTAGATTCTTTTTTGGATCTCCTCAGCAGACAATCAGCTACTTCCAGGTCTTGTCCTCATCCATTTGGTCTACCTGACCTGCCTTAGCCTCCTCCAGTCTAATCCCAAATCAAGCCCAGGGCTGGTGAGGAGATTGAGGAACCTGGGGCAGTGTAATACTGCCTCCCTGGGAGTGTTTTGTTTCTAATATTCTGCCCCACTTGCCTCATTTCTATTACCCTGGGTTGACGTGTAATGGGCTCTGGGGAAATGGGCACATTGGCCATGCCTCCAAATGTGCTTCAACCATGGGTCCTGCCCCTACAGTAGAATACCCCTTTGTAAGTCCCCAGCCTTCACCAGGAATCCTGCAATGGTGCATCCAAGAGCTTTCCCTTCCCTCAGGATGGGCAGGCCCATCCTCCCTGTCTGTATTATCAAGCTCCACAGCTGCTAATCAAACCCAGGTCATCTGAGCTATAGACAGGGCTTTATCCTTCAATGCCACTGGTGGAGGCTAAAGTCATTTCAGATTCTAATAAAGGGTGCTCCCACATTTAATAATTAGTGTCTATTTCCCTAGAGGTGGGGTTCCACATCAACCAGTTGCATCCTGGTCATGTAGTTCTTCAAAGCAAAGCTATTTTCAGACTATATCCTCATTTAATTAAACAATTCACAATGTAGCATCTAAACAAACCAAGGACCCGAGGTCACATCTCTGTCTAGAGAGGTGTGGGTTTTATATATATATATATATATATATATATATATATATATATATATATATATATATATATAAGAGATCTATCTATATATCTATCTATCTATCTATCTATCTATCTATATATATATATATATATAGAGAGAGAGAGAGAGAGATATGGGCATCACTCTTTCAGCAGCTTACTTTCCTAGGAAAAATGAATGAGCTGGTGGGCACTTTCAGATGATACTCAAGTCCTCTTCTGGAGTTACACTTTAAGGTATTGTCCCTGCTGTGCTTCTTCTACAAGAAGGACACACGAGAAACCTACTCACCACCCAGTAGAATGCAGTCCTCTACTCAATACTGTATACATCTCTTTCATACTGTACTTGAGTTTCCTGTAGACATTCCTACCACTCCCAATGACTCCCAATGCAATGTTCAGGAAAGACACACTCCTACCACTCCCAATGATTCCCAATACAGGGTTCAGGAAAGATGCATTCCTACCATTCCCAATACAAAGTTCAAGAAAGACACATTCCTACTATTCCCAAGGATTCCCAAATACAAGGTTCAAAAAAGGCACATTCCTACTGTTCCCAATGATTCCCAATACAAGGTTCAGGAAAGAAAGGCCAAATCTTATTCTCTTAACTGATTGGTGGCTCAGAAGGCTGGTTTCAAGAACTCTGGTCTCTGATGATGATATAGAAAACATCTTTGATCTTAGATAAGGATGTCTCCACATTATTGGGGTGACAACTTCAGCAGCACACCTCTCAGTCCCACTGGATTTATTTTTTTGGGGTCTTAGAGATTACTGATGTTACAAGGAAGGCTTAAACTTAATGGTGCTATGATTACAGGTAAAAACATGTTATCCATTTGAGTGGACCAGTACCCTGTACCACCCCCATCAGTTAGCTTGCTAGTGATCTTGACCTATCTCATACAACTATATGATTTGAGTCATAACTATTCTATGGATCAGGACACTCATTTCAGTGCAACATCACTCAGTCACTCAAGCAGTACCTTAAAAGAGTGCTGAATGTCCATCTGCATTTCTCGAAAGAACCCTTCCTCTCCATGGGACCTGAACTTCATGGCCAACAACTTTGATATTTGCCATTTGAATGTGCCACTTTAGTAGTGCTGGAGTTTGTTTCTTAGAAGACTGTCTTTCTTCAACTCTGTGGGTAGAATATTCAGGAAAGACCCTTATCTACAAGGAACCATATTGCTTTTTTTTCACAAAGATCAGCCTTACCTTAGGACAAACCAATACTTCTTCCTGAATGCTATCTCTGTGTTGAAACTTACCTTGTTAATTTATTTCCCAGTTTTCTTTGTGAGGTCAGAAAACAGGGAAAAAAGTCTTTCAAACACTGTATATCCTCTAGCAGCTGAGCTATTACCTGACATGAATGCATGAGCTCAGACTGGACCTACTGATCATCTCATTTGCTTACAGCGAGGGAGTGGCTTGGAGATGCCAAACAGGCACACTCCCGATGGAATGCCAAACGTATTACCTTTTTTCCATTGGGAAGCATGACACGTTCTGATTCATACTGTTGTCAAAGCTCACTGTTTTAGAGGAATGGTTACTCTAATTCGTGGTTCAAGAATGCTTTCATTGCAGACATCTGCTCCATGGCCATTTAGTCTTTGCTGTGTGCCTTCACTAATTGTTATTCTGTTGACCATGTCTCTGGGAGGCAGGCCTCCCTTGGTCAGATAGTACTGCAAGATTTGGCCTTCTAAAGTCTGCATTTGTATGGTCCTGTGGGTTCTTCCATCCTGCTGGTTACTCTTGGGGATTTAGCCCAACAGCGTACCTCATCAAGCAGGGACCCTTAATGTTAAATATAACTATATTTTAATACCATATCAGTTAATCTATGGGAAAACCATCCATCTTAGGTCAGGTACACCTATCCTCCAGCCTTCTGTGTATGGGCGTCTCCCCCATCCAACCTTCATTAGTCAAGTTAATTGCAAACCGGACAAGTGTATGCTTCATATTATTGTAGGAACTGTAGGTGTCAGGCCTCCTTTGTTTCTTGATTTTCAGGAATGTGCCTGGTTGGTGGTGGCTAAGTGAACTGTCAGGGGATGAGTACACTTGCATATCTGGTGAGTGAGGTCAAGGTGTGGATTAAAATTCACATGCATACAGTCCTACATAGATGATCTTCCAGCATTTTCTGAATGTAGATTGTTAGACAAGATCAGCTCAACCAAACACCCATCATTGAGAACCCTCTCATAAATCAACTGATATGGTAGGGGTTTACCTGTTATGTCTTTAGGTTTAGGATGTAAATCAGCGGTGAGTCACATTTAGAAGATCATATCAGGTGAATTTAATGTTTTGCTGATTGAGTAGCCTGTGTAGTGATCAGAAAGTAACCACAGATGTGGTCATTTTAGACTATGAATTCTGTGTATCTGTGATGAGTAATTATTTGCATAACCACTGGGTTGTACAATAGAAAAGTTTAAGGTGTTTCAAGGCACTCAAGTTAGCACATGCTTTAGATGTTTTTGTACTTACTTTCCTCACTTGCTTAGAGAAAAACAGCTCTTATACTCACTTTCCTAACTTGTCTAGAGGAAAGTAGTTTTTTATTCAGGCATGTCCAAGGGTCAGCTCCCAGTTTTCTCTCCTGTATATCTGATGAATCTGGGCATCTTGAGGCAATGTAGCAATTGCCTCATGTACACAGACAACCCTATCCTCCTACCAACCAACACCA
This sequence comes from Protopterus annectens, assembly GCF_019279795.1. NCBI lineage: Eukaryota > Metazoa > Chordata > Ceratodontiformes > Protopteridae > Protopterus > Protopterus annectens. Next base: position 132,098,376 of record NC_056734.1, read on the forward strand.
CAACCTGTGAGAGATGCACTTATCTAGCCAAACTGGAGGTAAAGCTCTCTTCAACCAAGACTGAACTTGACAGTCAAGAGGAGAAGGTAAACACTTGCGCCACACCACACTCATCACATAGTCCCACTAAACCTACACCACCAAAATCCACACATAGAAACACAAAAATATTCGCAGAGGCTCTCAATAATAATCTGCTCAAGCAACAGACACCTCCAAAGCAGAAACGCAAGCAACCTCCACCCCCAACACAACCCAAATGACCCATAGCCCACAGATTCAGTGTGCCAATAAACCACAGCCCTTAAGGCACACCAACATACCCAACACACTAGTCATAGGTGACTCTATAGTCAGGTGCACTGATGTCCCACTCACCAGGCTAAACAAGGAGAAGGTTACTGTGAGCTGCCTGTCGGGTGCCAGGATCCGCCACATAACCCACGCACTCAGGTCATTCCACAACAAGTACAAATATGACTCTGTCATTGTCCATGTTGGTGTGAATGACCTGAGACGTACTTCCCTGGACTACATGAAAAGAGACATGGAAGAGCTCTCTGATCTTTTAGCCCAGGCAGGTATGACCCTAGCCCTGAGTAGCATCCTGCCATTGCCCAGAATGATACCGCAGTGCAAGGACAAAATGATTGGCTAGGCTTATGGAGTCATTCTAAGGGGATCCAGTATCTGTCTGCCTGGGACGACATGGTTGACAGACCATGATGCTTTGCCAGAGATGGCCTGCACCTGTCGCCCCTGGGATTCTGGATACTGGCTAAAGCTCTTGCCGCCCCTATAGTGCTAGGGTTCAAATGACAAATTCACCACCGTAACAGGAACAGACAAGCAAAAACTGAGGGTAATGATACTCAATGCTAGAAGTCTAAATCTAAAAATGCACTCACTCGAGCTACTCCTTAAAATGGAGAACATCGATATCTGTGCAGTGACTGAAATCTGGTTCAAGGCTCTAGAGAGCACCCCTACATTACCAGGCTATAACTCATACCACACTTTTCTGCCATCTAACCTGGACCAGAACACCAAAGGCAGAGGTGTGTCCATATTCATTAAGGATATCCACACCTCCAGGCTAGTTGCACAGCATAATGAATCCAAGGTTATGTAAGTGCAACTAACTGGGCAAAACTGCAATCCAAATTGTAGCTTGCTACAGATACCCCACCATGCCCCAGGATTCCTAATCCTCTTTTCTTGATATACTGGAAAATATTAGGGTTCAATCAAACACCCTAACAATGGGCGACTTCAACTACCCCACCATTAACTGGGAAAACTACTTATGTACAAACTCTTTCACTCAACGCTTTCTGGAATTCATAAATTCCAATGCCCTGGATCAACTTATCCACACCCCCACTAGGGGCAACAATATCCTAGACCTAGTCATTACCAACATGAGTGACCGATGTTCCACACCTGAAGTCAACTCCTCGTTGGTCAGATCCGACCATAAGCTAATCAATCTAGATATCTGCATCCCGCCCCCACCCAACATTAAGGAAACCACGGTAAAAAATTTCTCCAAAGCCAACTTCATGCTTCTTAAGACAAAAGTGGCGAACATCATGACACCAATGCAGATGGACAATACAACAACTGCTGAATCTTGCACAAATGCACTCTATAAACACTTACATGAGTGCATGGATCGTGCTATCCCAAACAGAACCAAGATGCTGTCCTTCAAAAAAAGGAAGCCTATCTGGTGGTCCCCTGCCATAAACAAACTCTACAACAAAAGGAAGAAACTGTTGTAAAAGAGAGTAAAATCCCATGAGTGGAGGAGCTCCCTGGTCACCTTCAGTAAGAAGCTGAGATCCCTTATAAGATCCTCCAAAGCTAGATGCAAAAACAAAATCGCCACTGATTCTAAGGGCAACCACAAAGCATTCTATAGCTATGTCAAGAATCTCAATGGCAACACTCAGATCTGCTCTGAGTTACAGCACAAGGTTCAGTGCTAACTTTACCCCCATCTCACCCCCTGAAGGGCCCATATCTATACAGGAAGAATGCAGAGTCCCTGTAATCACATCTATGCAGGTAAATGCTGCACTCTCTAAAACCAAAAACACAGCATCCATGGTACTGGACAACATCCCAGGCTGCGTTTTACACAAACTTCAGAACGAACTGACTTCCAAACTAAGCACAATGTTTAATCATAGTCTCATGTCAGGCTTTGTGCCCACTGAATGGCGGACAGCAACAGTTATCCCACTCCACAAAGGGGGAGCCACCACTGATCCCGGGAACTATTGCCCTATTAGCCTGACGAGCCTGGTCTGCAAAGCCAATCTAACGTATCATCATGGAACTCATAAACAAAGACATTGGTAACCTCCAAACTCTGGACTCCACCCAGTTCAGGTTTATGAAAGGCAGATCATGCCTTCTGAACCTGATCGACTTCTTTGAGGCAGTCACCAAAGCCGTAGACGAGGGTAAGGTGGTTCACACAGCCTATCTTGACCCCACCAAGGCTTTTGACACCATCCCCCATTCTGGAATTATAGCTAAACTCACTAAACTAGGTATAAATCCCTACATCACAAGATGGGTTGCCAACTGGCTCACTGACAGAACCCACACTGTAAAAGTTGCAGACTCCAAATCTGACTTCAAACCAGTGACAAGTGGAGTACCACAGGGTTCAGTCCTTGGACCTCTCCTGTTTGGTATCTACTTCTCCGAAGTACAGGCTAACACAGAAGGCCTCTGGCTAATGAAGTTCACAAATGACTGCAAACTAGGAGCCATAGTCAAATCCCCAAATGATGTGGACATCCTACAGAAGGGCCTCACTGAGACAGATGCCTGGTGTCAGAGGCACGGCCTCAAGCTCAATGCCAAAAAGTGCATTGTCATCCCCTTTGGTAAAAACTCTGTACCCGTGAACTACTACATAAACGGCAGTCTGCTTAATGCCAAATGTGTGATAAGAGACCTTGGGACCCAGGTGGACAGTAGTCTCTCCTTTGATAATCACATCGCCACAGTAGTCAGGAAATCCTTCTATGTGTCACACCTCATCACAAAAGGGTTCTCATTCAGGAAAAAAGAGGTCAGTGTTCCCCTCTTCTCAGCACTCATTAGACCCATTATAGAGTACAATGCCCCTTTTGGAATGTACCTCATCAGACATCTGCAGCAGCTGGAAAGGCCACAGAAGAACTTCACAAAGAGGATTACTGGCCTCAAACAGATGCCCTACACAGACAATCTCAAAAACTCCAGCTTTACTCTGTAGCATATCGCCTACTCCAAGGAGCTCTCTGCCTAACATATAAAGCTATGTTAAACCCAGAGCTGTTGGACATGCTACACCTAAAGAAATCCCAATCCCTCTGAGCTACACGCTCTAGGGAGCTAAACCTTGTCACCACAATAAACAGGACATGCTGGAGGGATAGATTCTTGTCCCATAGACTTCCTATACTCTGGAACAAGCTGCCCATCTATGTCAAGCAAAGTTCCTCATTAGCACTCTTCAAGAGAAATCTTGATGAGTGGATGGGAAATAGGAAATACACCCTGGGGATCACACAGGAGCACAGGAAATTAGCTTTCCTGGGTGGCGTAAGCCAGGGAACCTTGTTGGCTAGGCTTACTTAGGCCCTTGGGCCGATAGCCTATTACTGACCTATGAACCTATGTGGAGCTGGTTATATAAGTATTATGTTATTCAAGGGCATTTGGATTCAGGATTTAGCGAGATGTTTAATACTTTTTCAGGTATAATAATTTCATCTCTTACCTACTATTCTCTGAATACTTATTCTTACCAAATGATGTTTTTCTGAATACTTATTCTTGCCAAACAATGTTTTATTCTGATGCTATTGATTTATATGTCTATGAAGAAATGTTAAATATGTTACTATGTTCCTATATGTATAACTGTATGCCTTATGAGTACAGTTATGTATTTTAAAAAATTTATTTTTAGCATTGTTTTATGTGCAGCTTTTCTCCCCGGCCTCCACTGAAAATGCACCTGTGTCCAGTCGGACTTTCCCAGTCATCAAATGTAAAATAAAAATAAAAATAAAATAAATAAATAAATAATATGCATGATATAATGGGTCAATGTTAAATCATCGAACACTTAAATAAGCGAACGATGATTTATTGAACCCATGTAAGCGAAAGCTTACAATCTCAAACGCTTAGAACAGCAATTTTTTTTCCAAGGGAAAAAAATCGCTGTTCCACAAAAAAAAAAAAAAAAATTTGAAAACATTACATAAAGTGGGGGGCTTCACCCCCCCCACTTAAATATACCAACTCCGAGATCGCACTACAGTCACGAAAATGGCAAAGTAATGGAAGGGGCCAAGCGATTTCTTTCCCAGGGAAATAATTCACTTATATGCCGTTTCGCTATTTTGCCTTTTCGTGCTTTCACGTTCAATCAGGACCATCGATTATTTAATAGGAAGCCGAAATAACCATCATGGTATTCCAGGGCATTTGGGTTTAGTTTGTAGTTGAGGCATTTAATGCATTTCAAGTATATTTTTTTTAGCTTCCTGTAGCTGACTATCATCTGACACCAACTCCTCTCCTCTCCTCATTCACTGGGTCTCCTTAACCTCCCCCTGGCTCTACCTGAACCACATCCATGGCTAGGAAGGAGATGGGGCAGTGGTTCAGCATCATACTGCTACTGAGGAGTGTGCTGTAACCCCACCACCTATAGCAACCTTGAGAACTAGTCTATGGCTGTAGGTGGATGGGAACTTCCATGCATATGTCACATCCAGATCAAGCAGTACACCACACATAACTCAGTGCTAACCAGGCTCTTAATGCTGCTATTGCATGAAATCAAGCCTGGCTCCCTCACTCCAGGATGGGTAAGTCATTATTGATCACTTCCATCCTCCCTGTCTGGCCCCTCCAATGTCCATGTCACTTATTGAACATAAGTCATCTGAGCTGGGGTCAGGGCTTTATCCAGCACAGGACTGGGTTACTTTTCAAATAAATTTACATTTCATGATATGCATGCCGTACTCCTTTGGGTTTAAAATGTCCGCTTAGACCTCAATAGTATCTTTCCCATGATATCATATAAAGAGTTTGCAAACAAATTCACCTTAGAGTAGATCCTTGGCTGATAGAACAGGTAAAACTCTGAAAGGGTAGTAGGATGAAGAAGGTGTTAGTAAGCATAGTTCATAGAGAACATATTTACTGTTTGAGTTGCTCTACACCAGATCTCTTTGAATGTCATTATAAATGACATTATAAGGCTGCCTAATAATTCACTGGGATTAGCTTTATCAAGACCAGGTCAATCAATACTGACTTGGTGATGCTGCAGAGTGTCAGCCAATAATTTTGTTAATGCTAGTTTTAGTGAATGTAGTATTGCTTCACTGAAATACCATACTGTCTTCAAGATAAGGTGAGTCAGAGTAACGGGGAGAGGTAATTCTCCTAAAAAAAAAAAACACTTTTCCTTTAAAACTTTTGAGTTTATATATTAATGAGGGGCAACGATTCCACATAAAGGGATCTTTTTTTCTAATGTACTGTATGTGTTGCCTGAGATAGCTGTTAACATTTTCTGATGTTGAAACTTCTTAGTCAGTTCACCGAGTATGGATGAAAAAAGACTCAATGAACCACTAAGAAAGGAGACTCAGTAAACAGAGACTACAGAGGGTTTCAAAAGAAACAAATATCCACTATATGCAATAGATGTAGTAAGCAAAACGGATCAAGAAAGGGCAAAAGTAAAGACAAAGAGGAAGAAATAGCCTGACGTATGGCTGCATCTCTATAGAAAAGATATGGATGGGGAAAGAAACAAAAACGTTAGAAATTCAGAGGGTCTGGTGTAATCATATCAGAATACCTAGAAGTAAGGAAGCCACACAGAATGTAGTAGGGAAAGCTGGGAAATAGTGATATGTGCAATTATAAGCATCTTCAGTAGACATCAAGAAGACATTTACCTCTGTAATGTGTGGAGTTCAGTTCTGAAAATCTCCTCATTGCGAATACGTAGAACTGAGAGGGTCTATACTAGATCACCAAATACTTAGGTAAGTGAAAGATGATTAATCGACCCCATATAAGCAAAAGCTTACAAAACCGAACTGTCAGAACAGCGATTTTTTGCCAAGGGAAAAAAAATCGCTGTTCCAACAAAAAAAAAAGAAAGCACATTAAAGCATGAGATTAAGTGGGAGGGCTTCACCCCCCCCACACCCCCCAATGTGGGGGACTGTGCCTCCCACACCCCCCCTACTTAAATATATCAACTCTGAGACCTCACTACAGTGCCAAAAATGGCAAAGTACCGAAGCGGCCGAGCAAATTCTTTCCCAGGGAAAGAATTTGCTTACATGCCGCTTCGATATTTTGCAGTTTCAGTTTTGTCAGTTCGACCAATATGCATTCGAAAACATGCGTCTTCGGTCTGCTGATGGGAACCCGAATTGAGATACCTGTCTGGAGAGATTTCATAAGAGGCTGACCACCTGGCCATGATCTCAGGTGGTGGCCAGGCTGTGCAGCTCAGTCTTTTTCACCATCAGACAAGCATTATGATCGCACTAGAAGGAGATGGCTGAGTGGTTCATTGCTGAGAAGATTGCCAGTATCAAATCTGCTTGTCCTTCTCTGGACATCACAGGATGTAATCTAGTCACTGGAAGAGTATGCTCTTCTCCTGCTCTCCTTTTCTCCTTGGCCAGTGTTTGCTATCTCCATTTATAAAGAACACCTAACTATGACTTCAGGCAAGTGATCTATGACATGTGAGTTAGACCCATGACCCTTTATGTTGGATCAGACTAGCCTGTATGTACTAGCTCCAATATGAGTCCTCGAGCTATGGTGTTTTCCTAACTCCACTGAAAGAAGCTGCTCCTAATACAGTTTTCAGAAAACCATCATTGTACTTTCTGACTGACTTACTGGCAACAAGGCAGATCACTGAAGAATTGTTTGATTACTTTAAAATAGAAAATCCACTCACATCAATGATTTATGGACTTCCTAAAGTCCATAAAAATATGACTTGCCCACCTATGAGACCCATAGTCTCAAGTAAAGGGTGGGCTACAGAAGCTGTATCGATCTATGTTGAGAAATGCCTACATCCAATTTTAGAGTCACGTGAGACTGTACTTAGGGACACCAAGGCATTTTTGAATTTATTGTATAATAACATTTTGCATTTAGATAGAAATTATATGTTTGTCACCATGGACGTTACATCATTGTTCACGGTGATACCCAATAATTGGGGCATCGAAAAGATACACGAACTACTAAATGATAAAAAGACATACAGTACTGCCAAAATTAATTTGATTTGTGATCTCCTTGAAATTATACTTGAAAACAATGTTTTTGTTTTCAGTGAGAACTTCTATCTACAAAGGTTTGGCGTGGCTATGGGCACAGCCTGTGCAAATAGCCACGCCAACCTAGTACTAGTGACATGGGAAATGAGTCATCTATTGCAAGGTAATGAATACCAAAGTAAGATTCTATGGTATACACGTTTTGTAGATGATGCATTTTTGTTGTGGGGGGGGGGGGTACTGTTGAAGAATTGGAACAACTGATTGAACATCTACATAGTAGTACCACTGATTTTCTAAGATTTACATATGAATATTCCTATGAGACCACTGATTTTTTGGATGTTAAGCTATATAAACCAAGTAATAAACACATTACCACTTCTGTATATAGAAAACCTAGTCGCAGAAACAACATCCTACACAAGACAAGTATGCACCCAGGACATGTAAGCAAACATGTCATTAAGGGACAATTTATGAGAGCTAGCCGTCTACAAAATACAGCTGAAGGCTTAGATACAGCAATATTAACATTAAAAGAAGAGTTCAAAGAAAGAGGTTACAGTGATAAAGATATTAGGAACAGTATTAGGTATGTGTCACAGGAAAGGAAAAACAAAGCCAAACCATATTTCTCTGGCACTATTAGTATAGAAAATAACACATATAAGAATGATTCTAATATGATTAGGTTTCCAGTGACCTTTTCCAGTAACATCAGGAGATTTTGCTCAATTTTTGAAAAAAACTGGAACATCCTAAGGTCAATCAGTGAACTGGATGGGGTTATTAATGATAGACCACATTTCTGTTTTAGTAACACGAAATCTCTTAAAAGACAACTTTGTTATAAAACAAGGAACAACAGATGCTTAATAAAATCTCAAAGAATTGGCACATTTCCATGCAGGAACTGCATGGTATGTACCTATCTGTAGAGTAAACCTACCTTTTCACACCCCACTTTGAATTTTGATATAGAAATTAATTTCTGTGCAGCCTGTAACACACAGCACTTAGTTTACTTCAGTTTTTGTACTAAATGTTTCATTTTTTACATAGGGAAAACCAATAGATACTTCAAAGAATGTGTATTAGAACATCTAAGAGATATAACTAACAAGAAGGATACTAATGCTCTAGCGAAACATGTGTTAACTGAGGACACGCAACATATATTTAATTTTATGGTGCTAGAGATTATTGAACAAAACGTTAGAGAGGGTGATATAAACAACAGAGTTGAAGAAATAGAGCAGAAATGGATACTACAACTACAGGCAGATAAACCACCAGGGCTAAATGGTGTAATTTCACTGAAACCCTTCCTGAAAGCTAGGTCTCTGAAACATTGAATTTATTGGTTCAATTATATGACACATTTTTTATTACTATTTTTTGTATACTGCTTTAAAGCTTAGAATTTTTTAATTATTAATTAATGATGTCATATAGGATGTGGTATCTGATTGGTCAGTATTAATTTAAATTTAGTTGTTTTATTTGTATGAATGGAGTCTGAAGAAGCGATTAGTTGTAAATCGTGAAAGCGCTTACTCTTATGTGTTTTATTAAAACTGTTTGAATTCACCGAGCCGTGGTCAGTTCGTTGCTTTATTTTTATTTTAATTCTGCTCTGAGGTGTAAACCAGGCGTTTATCCAGTTTGTGGAATTTGTTTTGTATACTTTATAACTTCTGCCCAGTCCCAAACCTTGATTTTCTAGGCAAGGTTACAGAGATAACTACCTGTGCACAGCTTTAGTCCTGTTTTACATTTAATGGTCTCATGGACCCCTCTTAGTCTGGTTTTTGCTCTTACTGTCGCACTGAGTCTTTACTCATTGTAGCAGTAGTGAATGATTAACTGATAGCCAGAGACCAATACTTCTACTCTGCATCTCTGTACAGCATTTGGTACTGCTGATTATGGAATCTTGAGTAAGTGGTTGTGATTTTATTGTGTTTTTTCTTCTATCATTCTTGAGTGGTTTATTTGCCTCACTGGACATATCAAAAGTGTTGTTTAGCCCCATGCCTGCTGACTGGACTTGAGCTCATTTATTCTCCTGTACTTGGTAACCCCAGCACTGGGGAGTAGAACTGTCCAGAGGGGCTGTCAGGTAGGTAGCCGTGAGGGTGCTTTGTGCCCTCAGTGGCATTCTGTTACTAACAATGTTTGTTATGGCTGATTTGAGTATCTCCTCACTGCAGGGGCATCCTAAGCCCACCTCACTTGGTTTACTGCTCTGAGAAACATGCTCATGAGGGTTATTACCACTGTCTTGGGATCACCAAGCCACATCTTCCCGTTTCACGGCCATTAGTATAGTACAAGCCTCGACTTGAATGGGTACAGTTGGCTAACTAGAAGCCAACACCTCTCTTCCCCCAGGATGGGTAAACCTGCGCAATCCATTCAATTCTCCTCTGCCCTGTCCACTTCATCCATTGTTCAACATTCAAATGCAAGTCATCCAGGTCATATATAAGGCTTTTGGGGTTTAGATGCTTCCACCCCATTTATTTTGGAGTACCACACAACTCAGTCCTGGGTCTTCTATGTTTCACTGTCTTTATCTTTCATTGGAATATCTAATTAGACAAAGAGGCCTAATATCACACTGCAATAGTAATGATGCTTATGTTATATCTTTCCTTTCCTCATGATAATACAATGAACGCATACATCCTAGCTGATGATTTGAACATTCATTAATAGCTACTATTTAATCAGTTAAACTTTAACACTTCTGAAACCAAGCCAAGACTGTTGATGCTATCTCAAGAGAGCTGTTACTTCCATTTTGTGTCTTCAGTAATAGAACAGTCTTGAATTTGTAGGTAAGGTGCTTGGGTTAGGTATGATCTTATACAACCAACTGATATTTAGAGACCAGAAGTCAGTTGTTATGAAATTATCATGGTTCTACCTGCAGAATATTGCCAGGATCAAGAATCTTGTCCCTCTAACTGATCTCTGTGTACTTGTTCATGCACTAGTTTCTTCCCAGCTTGACTACTTTAATACCTCTTACTTGGGCCTTCTTGACGCTGAGAGAGACAGCTCACAGAGAGTGCAAAACTCTGCAGTTAGACTCTTACTGGAACATTATGAAGCCACTATATTCCATCTGTTCTGTGGAGCTCGCACAAGTTTCAGTCCATTTTCATATTAGCTCTAAGGTCTTGGGGCTGCTTTATTTGTCCACGCATGATTTGAGCTCCAATTACCTGGGGTAGCTCATAGTGCCATATTACTCTTCCCCAAGTACTGCACTTTGCCTTCCATGAGCTGTTGGTGGTTCTACATGTGCATTTGAAAGCTTCCAGCTACTCTTCTTTTGCGTATCAAGCCCTGCAGCTGTGGAATCTTTTATAATAGCTGAGAGAGTGCACCATGCTGGATTGTTTTGGCAGATTTTTGTAAACATTTGTATTTGAGATGACTTTTGATGAGAGCTGGGCTGATCATTTCTAGGTTTTCTTTTATAGCCTTGCCTTTAGTTTACTTCTACTCCATTTTCTTTTTGTATCCCTTAGCATATACCATTTTATCGGTAGAAATATTGATGTTCTGTAGTCCAATCTCGCCTTCATTCTTACATATGGGTTTGGAGCTGATCCTCGGCTCCGACTCGGCCTTATTACAAAGCTCAAAGTCTCTTAGTTGGCTTGTGGCTAGGTAGGTATCCCATAGTGCACTAGTACAATTCCCAGATCTCGTTTGCCGCGTTTACGAGTTCAGAAGTACTTCTTGCTTGGCCGTGGCTAAGTTCAAAACTTTTTTCATTATTAGTCACTCTTACTGATTATTTAGCTAGTTATACTTAAGATTAGTGTTAGTTATCTTATAGATAGTGTTTATAAGTGTTTTTTGCTAATTACTTAGTTTTTTGAGAATTTGTTGGCTGTTTGACCCTTATTGTTCTCTGTGTGGTATCCTGTGTGCTAGTTTCTAACACATTTAATGTTACCTAGGTCCACATTTGTATTAGGACCTTGTTTTTTTTTTCATTTTTTTCATACCTTTATATTGTGTGCAGTGTTTGTTGTACTAGTTTTTGACATAGTTTATATCTCTATAGACTCACGTTCATATTAGGGCCTTGTTTTCTCTATTTTATAGAGTAAGAGGATTGTGTGCAGTGTTGTTTATCTCATCCTTTGCCTGCTGCTTGACTTTCCGGCTTAGATTTCTTCCAGCTAGGTCTGTTTAAGTTAGATGACTTAGTCCTCTGTTATTTTTGCATTTTTTCTAACAGGGCTAGGCCTGTTTAAGTTAGAGGACTTAGTCCTCATTGAGTTTGTTGTGTAGTTTTAGGGTGAGGCCCATTTAAATTAGAGGACCTTGTTTTAGAGCTCTGATAAATATGTCTAAAGAGTCTAAAGATCACAAACCTTTGGGTTTTGAAAATTGCATAAAGTGCTCCCAGAAGATGTCAATTACAGATGGCCACAGTAATTGTGTTTATCGCCTCAGAGCCATTCACTTGCAGGAAACTTGTTCATTCTGCCATTCCTTTAGCTCCAGAGTTCTCCAGGAGCAGAAGAACAAGTTAATTCTGAAAGGTCTCCTCAAGCTTTCCTTCAAGGAAGATTTAGCAAGTTCTTCTTCATCGTCAAAGTCCTATTCATCCAGAAAAGAGAAGGTCAAGTCGGCCAAGAGACATTCTCCGGCGCCAACTAGTGTATTGGAACCTCCTCAGAAACAATTTAAAATTGATAAAACGTCTACCTCCTTGGCTCCACTGTCCTTGAAGCCGGTTGAAGTCATCGATGTTGACACTGCAGTATCAGCCCCAAGCTTTTTGGAGCCGACTACTGGAAAACTGTATTGGAGCCGGTCCAGAGTTCTTTTGATGTACTCCCCAACCTTAAGATCTCCAATTTTACAAAGATCCAGATTGCCTACCCTGTCATCCAGATCCTTCAAGAGCCTGTCAGAAGAAGATGTGGAGAGAGTAGTGCTTAGACTCTTGAAGTCATCTGCTTTGCCCAAATTGTTGTTGGCTCTGACCCAGTCGGTTCCAGAGCCACCTGAGTCCATTATTTCTGTTGTGGTTCCTCCTCCGAGCTGAGTTGGGCTTTCAGAGCCAGAGATTTCAGTGCCGCTTGTTGTGGAAACCTCAGTTCCAGCTCCCCTTGTGGCTGTCTTGGAGCCGAGTTCCACTCCGACACCTTCGGCGCTGTCCGTGGTGTCTAGGAGCCGAAGCTCACTGGTCGACCCTGACAGGGACACTTGGACTCGAACCTCTTCGGTACCAAGTCTCCCTCTCGGTGTGTCAGCTAGGGTGAGCTCGGACCCTACAGCCATCTCAGAGCCAGTCGCTCTGGAGCCGAGGACTACCTCCATTTCCTCAGAACTGGGGCTGTCTTTGGAGCCAGAGAGATCTGCTTTTGAGATGATGAGGAGCGTGCTGTCTCGCTCATCAGCTCCGTGCAAGAGTACCGATACTTTTCCCCCTCAAGCACCAACCTCTGTCTCAGCACCTTCTCTCTCTCCCGACAACAGAGATCCGTAGCACCAGGAGCCCCCATTATGTGGCCCCCAGTCTTCCGAAACCTCCCCAGAATACCCTTCTGAGAAGCTCCCTCGGAAGAGAACATGCAAAGAGGAAGCATGTAGACTCACTGGATGAGTCCATTACTTTAGACACTGACCTCAAGGAATCATAAGGGTCCCCCAAATCATCCCCTGATGATGTCTCCTTTGTAGACATCTTAGAGATCCTTCAAGCAGAGAGGCAGCTGCCCACTGTCACCTCTTCTGATGAGGAGTCAGTGTACCTGAAGGCTTTCGGGTCTCAACCTTTAGCCTCTTGGGTGTCTCCACATTTTGATGAACTCTTGGACCTGGTTAGTCGAAAGGTGTGCTAGACTCCTGATGTCATGGTGCCAGTCCCCAGAAGACCCAACAAATTTCTCTCTGCCCCAAAAGAGAAAGAGTTTTTGTTCAAAGGCATGCCTGTAGATGCCATGGTGGTGGTGGCAGCCACTACGAAGGAGCTAGCAGACTTCTTCATCTGTCCATCTGCCGAACAAGGAGTCTCGAATGATGGATAGATACGGGAAGCGTATCTTCTCTTCAGCGGCTTTTACCCTCAGATCGCTGAACTATCTTACACATTTTACTAGGCTTCAGAGAGATCTCCTCAAGGAGCTGGGAGATACTCTTCAAGGTACATCTACTGAAGGAGTCCCTGAGAAGGTGACTGCTCAGTTGTCCACCTTAAATTCCATTGTGAACTCCTCCATGAGGCTGATCTCCTATGCAGCCGATGGAGTGAGCAGGGCATCGGGTTCAGTAGTTTCCCTTAGGAAACACTCCTGGATGCGCTTATGTAATTTTGTAGAGCCTTTCAAGTCTATCTTTACCAACGCCCTCTTTGACGGTCCTTCTCTGTTTGGACCTAAGATAAAAGATATACTTACCAGGTGCGAACAAGAAGGGAACACTCTCTCTGCCATGGGAGTATGTTTTACCGTCCCTTCTAGACCAATCCCAAGGGTCAGAGAGGTGGTAAGATGTGGTTCAAGAAGTCCCAGAGATTTTGTCTGGATGCACAGGGTGATTCCTCCTCCAGTGGGAGAGGAGGAGGAGCTAATGGTAGACATCACTCTAGAGGTGGGGGGATCCACATAACCAGGGTGGCCGCGATTCTTTTCGAGGCCGTCCCTATCAGCGCTCCTGATGTGGGGTCCAGCTGTGCTTCTCTGGAGCCAGTCGGGGGTTGCCTATCTTTGTATCCAGAGGCCTGGCTAAACATCACCCAAGATAAATGGGTACAAAGAATAATCACCAGAGGTTACTCCATACCCTTTTCTCTTCCACCCTACACTCCCAAGATGATCCTTGATGTTCCACCCAATCAAAGGGATCAAGCAACTGTAGAAGTGCAAAAGTTGCTTTCAAAGAGAGTCATCCAAACAACTGCTCTATTTCACCATATCCTCATAACAGATTTTGCAAAAAGGACCTTCGTTGGTGGATCCAACCTAATCAGCTGACAACAGGCAGTCCATTCCTTCCTCGCCACCCCTTTGCTACTGTGACCACGGATGCCTCACAGATAGGGTGTGGGGGGGGGGCATTATCTAGGCAGGACTGTCCAAGGCACATGGCAAGATCATGAGGCTCACCTGCATATCAATGTCCTAGAGATGAGAGCAGTGCTTCTAGCATTGCAAGCACTTCACAACTTTTTTCCTCTAGGGACGATAGCAATCCAATCGGACAATATGTTAGTGGTATGGTATCTAAAAAAACAAGGAGGAACCAGATCTTACCCCCTTTGTCGAGAGGCTCTTCCTGTTTGGAAGTGGGCTATATCTTCCCAATGCTTTCTAGCACATCCCAGGAACAACCAATGTGATAGCCGATAAGCTCAGCAGGGTAATCTTGGTGCCTCACGAGTGGTCTCTGAATCAGGAAGTAGCAGAACAGATCTTCCGCAAAAGGGGACAGCCTTGCTGCAATCTCTTTGCCAGCCTGATCAATGACAAATGCAGCAGCTATTTCTCCCTCAGCCCCCCTCCGGGGGAGTCACCGAGAGATGCACTTGTTCATGATTGGCCGCTGGGACTCCTTTATGCATTCCCTCCCTTTCCACTCATATCCAAAGTGATACAGAAAGCAAAGTTATTGGGAAGAAAGATGATTCTCATCACTCCTTACTGGCCTTGACAAATTTGGTTCCCCTTTCTCGGGCCTCATCTACTAGACGATCCATGGACTCTGGACCCAGTGCCAGACCTCTTGACACACATGTCAGGCTCACTTCACCCCTGCCTCCACACCCTCAACTTGACAGCATGGCTGCTCCACTTCCATCCCTAGTCAGGCTTCATGATCTTTCACCTGCTGTGACCCACATCCTTATGTCTTGCATAAACCTTCCACTAGGAAGATGGAGAAGGTTTTCTATCTGGGCAAAAGAAAGAAATGTAGATCCTTACACAGCATCCATCCCTATGGTGTTAGAATTTTTGTCTGAACTTTTCCATCAAGGATCAGCTGCTGCCACAATTAGGGTCCAATTGGCAGTGCTATCTAATTTTCATTTGGGACAACCTGAATCTAATCTGATGTCCCACAGATTAAGTAAAACATTCCTTAAAGGTGCTACTTTGTTGAGACCTCCCTTTCAGGAACCTGTATCTCCTTGGGATCTAAACTTCGTTCTGTCCAAACTAACTTCCCTGCCTTTTGAACCCGCATATTTGTGTCTATTGAAGTTTCTGTCTTGGAAGACTTTGTTTCTAGTAGCTATTACATCAGCTAGACAGGTATCAGAGTTACAGGCACTGTCAATTAAGCCTCCTTATTTGATTTTCCACAAAGAGAGTCTCCCTTCGTACAAATCCTTCCTTTATCCCTAAAGTTTGTTCTCAGACTAATTTGAATCAAACTATAGAATTGCCTGTATTTTTCCCTAATCATCCCAACACTGTAGAATACAAATTTCATCAACTTGATATTCACAGGCAGTTACGGTTCCACCTTCACAGGACTGAGGAACTCTGAAAGTCAGATCAATTGTTCGTATCCTTTTCTGAGTCTAGAATAGGTCTGCCAGTCTCTAAAGTGACCCTATCTAATTGAATTTCGAGCTGTATTTCCTTCATTTACTCCTCCGATGGAAAGACTCTACTGTTCAAGATTAAGGCTCATTCTACAAGATCCCTGTCCACATCTGCTGCCTTCCAAGCCAGAGTCCCAATTGACAGTATTTGTGCAGCGGCAACCTGGGCAACCCCTCATACCTTTGTTACTCATTACAAATTGGATTTGACCTCAAGGGGTAGAGCCTCCTTTTGTTCCATGGTACTCAAGAGTATTTTCCTATGATCCACCCGAGAAAAAGGTGCTAGGGACGCTGTCCCATATGTAAGAATGAAGGCGAGATAGGACTACAGAACATAAAGAAGTTATGTACTCACCATAACGTTCCATGTTTGTAATCCATCTCTCCCTTCATTCTTACGAACCCACCCACCTACCCCCATCCTGGAAGGATCTGGAAACAGGATAGTGTTACCTTTGGTAGGGTGGAGACCTTTCATTATTGTTGTTCTTTCTGGATAACCGTTATTTCTATCTTTCTATAGTCTAGCAGTAAACGAGATCTGGGGATTGTGCTAGTGCACTATGGAATACCTACCTAGCCACAAGCCAACTAAGAGACTTTGAGCTTTGTAATAAGGCTGAGTTGGAGTCGAGGATCGGCTCTGAACCCATATGTAAGAATGAAGGGTGAGATGGACTACAAACATGGAACGTTATGAGTACATAACTTTTTTTTGCATTTATTGTAGAACAGATCTGTTTTTTACTTGCAAGTTTAATTTTTGTCTATTTTATTGCTTCCTTTTATTGTATGTAGAACATGTGAAAGGACCTTTTTAGTATCTCAAGGGAATCAACAGACTTAAAAAGAGTATCATATAAAAAGAGAATTAGTCAAAAGTGCATATTCTAAAGTCAATGTCAAGCAGTTCAAGAAAATGTAACTTTTTTTATTTTGCAAAAAAATATAGTGGATGACTCAAGCAATCTTCCTATAAAGGTAAAAGGGTACAGATGATAAAGGAATTCAAAACATATATGGGAAAATGTATACAAATCATATGAAGGCATGTAAAGTCAAGTCCTTTACTTCCCACATCTAGTCTACAATGAACAAGCTCACCATTACATGGTAGGGCATTGTGGGATACACTTAGCACAGCAGGACGTATACCCCACAGTATGTGGCTCTGCCATCACACCCCTGTTCTCTAGAAATACTACCTGCAAGATTAAAAAGACTTGAACAAAAGGGAATAATTGTGTTTCTCTCTTCCCTAAGTTGGTATAATTTAAGGCTCAGTATGTATACAGAAGAGATGTAGTGACAAATCTTCCTCATCATGGATGCCATGGATGTGTGTGTGTGTGTGTGTGTGTGTGTGTGTGTGTGTGTGTGTGTGTGTGTGTGTGTGTGTGTGTGTGTGTGTATGTGCGTGTGTCTGTGTGTGTGCACACGCAGCAGCAATGCTGCATATTTGACTATTGGTTTAAAAATATATATGGAGTTTAGATGATGTGGCAGGAAGATGTTGTCAGTCGGGGCTACTCTACCATTGCTTGAGTTTATAGTGAATGAAGTTACAACTCATTGATCCCATTTGGCTGAGGTGCTTTCTCAGAGAAAATCATTGCCAATGCTGTTTAATTTACTGTAGTGAATATATATATATATATATATATATATATATATATATATATATATATATATATATATGTATATATATATATATATGGTTCTACCTGACATAGCCGAAACCACACAACACCGACAACCACATCACCGACACCACATATTCGACAGTCCATAAACACGAAACCACACATAACCGACAACGAAATAACCGACGGTACACAAACACGAAACCCCATACACTGCACACACCACAATAACAATTATTAAAAACAAAACACATCCCCATTCCACAAACCACACACACAACACAAGCACACCAAAATCCTTACAAGCCCACACTAAACCTTACCTAACCCTAAGGTCCACTTACCTACCCGCTCCTAACCCTAACTCACTTAACCGCCCCTATCGCTCCCTAACCCTAACTCACTTAACCCACCCTATCGCCCCTAACCCTAACTCACTTAACCCACCCCTATCGCCCTAACCCTAACTCACTTAACCCACCCCTATCGCTCCCTAACCCTAACTCACTTAACCCACCCCTATCCCCACAGACCGTCAATCTCCACACTTACCTGCATACTCACACAGCCTTTCCCCATGTCGGCATCCTCGGCGTTGGTGTTGTCATCCGTCGTCGGTCTTCTGCATTGTCGATGTTCTGCAACTGCATTTGCGTCGGTCTTCTTCGTTGATCTTCTGGAGCTCAATTCGCTGTCGGTCTTCTGGTCAGGTAGAACCATATATATATATATATATATAAATATATATATATATATATATATATATATATATATATATATATATATATATATATATATATATATATAAATATATATATATGTATATGTGTGTGTGTGTGTGTGTGTGTGTTTGTGTGTGTGTGTGTGTGTGTGTGTGTGTGTGTGTGTGTATGTGTGGGTCTACTTCGGAAGACCGAAATACCCGGAACATGGACTGCGAACTCCAGGTAAGTAGCAACTTGTCCAAAAAAATATAAAATTAAACCCAAAGGAAATTAGACCCACTGATGCGGGGGTCTTCACCCCCCCAACCCCCTAACTAAATATACCAACTCCAAGGTCACACTATTGTGGGGATAAGGGGCAAAGTTCAACCTGGTGGCAAATTGTGTTGTGGTATTTTGGCCTTTCAAAGTAGACCCCTATATATATATATATATATATATATATATATATATATATATATATATATATATATATATAGTGTTTTTTTTCTACACATTTGTGTGACCACAAAATTAATACATATAAGTAAGGTTGAGTGGGGTTGACTTACCTCTTCATGTGGAGGTGCAGGAGGGCAACTCTTTTTTTGTTCGTTTGTTATATCTGGATGAACCTATCCATCCATCCACAACCCCTTTTTCCCATTTTTGCACCTGGGGTTGGGTTGTCACTTCAACAGTGACAGTCATCTAGAGCCAAGATTTACACTGCCGGGTGGCTAGCCCTGCCACAGTTGTTCTCCCACACCTCACACTCACACGTACACCTATGGCCAATGTAGAGTTTCCAATCCATTTACTGTATAAACTCAAACCTGGCTCAAAGCTGCAGAGAGCACCTCAGCCTTATCTGGTTACTCATCCTATCATACAATTAGACCCCAAGCTGTGGGCAGTAAAGCCATAGGAGGTGGAGTTTCAATATATATTAAAGACACCTCCAGGCTGGTCAAACAGTATGATGCAGAGGAGACACTCCAGGTGCAGTTAACCATTGACAAGACCCCTATTCAAATCATAGCTATCTACCAGCCCTCAAATCTGACTGAAGATGCCCAATCCACCTATCTGGACCTCTTTTAATCTATCAAGATTCAACCCTTTACCCTGACCCTGGGTGACTTTAACTACCCAAACATTGATTAGAAGAACTACTCATGCCAGAGCACACAAATGCCCAGAGATTCCTAGATTTTGTCAATGCAAACAGCTTGGAACAGCTAGTTTATATCCACACAAGAAGTGTTAATATCTTGGACTTAGTATTAACCAACACAAGTAACCACTTAATCACTGCAGCATCCCTACAGTATCATCCTCCCTGGTAAAATCCGACCATAAAGCGGTCACTTTTGAAGTCACTATTTCCCCTGACCCCCCCCCCCTGTAGCTAGGGTCAAACAAAAAAACTTATCCAAAGCTGATTACAGCCTCCTGATGTATAGTATAAAGAGCTTAACAGCCCTCTCCCCCTCTCTATGAAATGGCACAAATATCCAAAACAAAACAAAGCACTAAACGAGCATTTATATAGATGCATGGAATCAGGAATACCTGACAGGACTAAATCATCCTGTGCAAGGAAGAGTAAACCTGTCAGGTGGACATCTGCAATAAATAAACTCTATAACAAAAGGAAAAAAATTGCTGTCCAAGACCAAGAAGGAGCAGATGCCCAATTGGAAACATCTCTCCTTAGCCTGAACAAGCAAATAAGAGCACTAGTGAAATCCTCCAAAGCAAACTTCAACTCCAAATTGGCCACATCTATTAGAGACAATCATAAGGCCTTCTTCATGTATGTCTGCAATCTCAAAGGAAGCACCCATATCAGTTCAGAACTGGTGGCCAAGGACACCACATATACAAATGCCATAGATATAGCAAACTTGCTGGCTGACAGATTTAACTAAAACTTCACACCTCTGTAAATCAGTAAATCAGGACATCCCCAGTGCTGGCCTCCTTCCCCTTTTATCTAGGGAACAGGTCATCACTGCTCTCTCAAAGGCAAAAAATACAGCCTCCATGGGACCAGATAACATCCCAGGCTGCATTCTACATGAACTCAGGCAGGAACTTGCAGCACCATTAAGCACCCTATTCAACCAAAGCTTGAGTACTGGCTTCTTCCCAACTGAGTGGAGGACAGCCACTGTCATCCCTTTGCACAAAGGTGGAGCATCCACCGGTCCAGGCAATTATAGACCCATCAGCCTAACTAGCCTGATCTGTAAGGCCATGGAATGGATTATCATGGACCTCATAAACTGCTGGGACTATGGTATATAGGGTCTTGGGTTCGAGACCTACATGGCTGTTTATTTACACTCCTCCTGAGTCCATCTCATTTGCTCACTTAACCGAATACAGTGAGATCATATTCTGAGTCTAGTGTTCACTTTACATAATACAGGGAGAAGATTTGAGAAGGTCAACCCACTTAGGTTCTTCCTTCCTCTCTCCTTGCACTTTACTAACAAAAAAAAATCATCTGCTTTTACTGTATTTGAGTTTCCTTCTACTTTATTTTGCTTTTGCCTCTTCTTAAAAGTACTCAGTTTTATTTATTCTGCTACACTTATTGCTGCTTGGTAGTAGCCTGGTTAAATTGTAACTGTTATTCTAAGTCTTTTGGGTTAAGCACTTGGGCTCCATACCGGTTGTTTTACATTAAGAAGGTTTGTGGTCTGCACTGTTGTGGCAGGACAGGTAGCTTACATCCTTCTAAGCTGGGAATTGCTGATTGAAAGCTCAGTGTCTGCTATACTAAAAGTATATTAATTCTGGTTTAAGCACTTGGGCTTCAGGCCAGTTATTCTACAGTAGGTTCATAGGCTGGTACTAGGCAAACTGCCTTTGCAGGTCATTCTAAGCCTAGCCACTTAGCCCATGTGAGAATCAAGCGCTGCACTTTCTGTTTGTAAGGCAAGCACCTTAACCATTATACCATCCTTCCACTATGAAGGTTTGTGGTCTGCACTCTTGTGGGAGGAGAGGCTGGATTCTGCCATCACAAGCTTATTGTGCCTGCTTATTCGAGCTGTTTCTTTCTGAAATTGGTGCGCCTTGTTGATGTAGCATAGGACCAGATTCAGGCCTGCTGAATCTAGCTTTGTTTGTGTAACTTGAGCACTGATCCAGGCCATCTTTTTTGGAGAAGGTTCCCCTGCACCCTAATAGTGGGAGTGTGCAGTTAGAACTTGGTCTGATTGAAGACTGCTGGAACAGGGCTCAGTTTTGAGTTTTTTTCTGGTTAATTGGGTAACTTGTTTAAATCAGATTGTTCGTTTTCTATTGTTCTATATATATATATATATATATATATATATATATATATATATATATATATATATATAAATTGCACTTTATTCATCTGCTTTTACTGTATTTGTGTTTCTTCCTACTTTATTACTAGGGGCATTGACTACAACTCTGAAGTGAGATATATAACAATAAGCATCTTTTTATGCGCATTTAAATTGTTTTTTTGATTGTATCTGTTTTATTTTCTGAAAAAAAAAAATATATATATATACTTGTTTCCCACCTTTCTAAGCTAGTATAGTCCAGTTTTCAGGTTATTGCTGAATTCAGGGCTGTGTTACAAATCTCTGTGTTTGCCCATACCTTACTTGGATAGAAGGAAGTTTCTCTGTTCACCTGTGAGAGAGGGGAGCTTTGAGCAGCCTATCTATCCCTGAAGGAGTGGTTTCAGCCCAGAAAGTAGTAGTTTATTGGCCATTTTGGGCTAATTTCTATCTCTTTCATTTCCCTGCTATAAAAAACGCATTTGCCTGGTTTTGCGTGCCGGGCAGCGCCAGTTAGCTAGGGTATAACTATTCCCGACTCCACAAAGTCTCCTCTTCAATTTTTTCCTTGGAACTAGACAAACTTTTAACTTAAGCACTCAAGCCATTCATTTCTCAGCCCGGCACTTGCTCAAAACCATAGCAAGCACTTATAAACCCTATCACTACAGAAGGACAAGGCTCTCTATTTGACCTTACCAGCCATTCAGTAAAACAGTTTACTGTACCTAACCAGGCATGTCCAAAGGGCAGTTTCAGGTGTACTTTCCAGTCCAACTGGTGAATCTGGGCATTTTGAGGCAATGTTACAACTGCCTCATGTACACAGACAACCCTCTCCTCCTACCACCAAACACTAATACATGCGAGAGATGCAATTATACAGCCAAACTGTAGGCTAAACTCTCTCAACCCAAGACTGGATCAGACAGTCAAGAGGAGAAGGGAAATACTGGCATCACACCACCAGTCTCACATAGACCCATTAAACCAGCACCGGCAAAAAACACGCGCAAATATACGAAAACATACTTGGAGGCTCTAAATAAAAATCTGCAAAAGCAACAGAGCCCTCCAAAGCAGACATCCAAGCAACCTCCACCCCCTAACACAAACCATGAAACACAAAATTCACAAAACCAGTGTGCCACACAATCACAACCCTCAAGGCAAAATAACATACCCAACATACTAGTAATAGGTGACTCTATAGTCTGGCACACTGACGTCCCACTCTCTAGGTTGAATAAGGAGAAGGTTACTGTTAGCTGCCTGTCGGGTGCCAGGATCTGCCACATAACACAAGCACTCAGGTCATTCCAGAACAAGTACAAATACGACTCTGTCATTGTCCAATGTTGATGTGAATGACCTGAGCCGGACCTCCCTGGACTACATGAAAAGAGACATGGAAGAGCTCTCTGATTATGTAGCCCAGGCCGGTATGACCCTGACCCTGAGTAGCATCCTGCCCTCACCAAGAATGATACCACAGTATAAAGAAAAAATTATCAATTTCAACAACTGGCTACGTTTCTGGTGTCATTCAAAGGGGATCCAGTGTCTGTCTGCCTGGGATGACATGCTCGACAAGCCATGCTGCTTCGCTAAAGATGGCTTGCACCTGTCACCCTTAGGCTTTCGAATACTGGCCAAGGCTCTTGCCACCCCCATAGTGCCTTTTTTAGGCAAGGCTCAAAAGACAAACCCACCGCTGTAAATAGCACAAGTAACAAAAATCTGAGGGTAATACTACTCAATGCCAGAAGTCTAAACCTCAAAATACACGCACTTGAGGCACTCCTCAGTATGGAGAAAATCGATATATGTACAGTAACAGAAACCTGGTTTAAGGCTCCAGAGAACACTCCAGCACTACCAGGCTACAACTCATACCATACATTTTGGCCACAGAACCTGGACCGAAATACAAAAGGCAGAGGAGTATCCATATTCATCAAGGATACCCACACCTCCAGGTTAGTGGCACAGCATGATGCTTAAGAGATTATCCACGTGCAACTAACAACAGGCAAAACTGCAATTCAAATTGTAGCTTGCTGCAGATCACCCACCATGTCCCAGGACCCCCATTCCGCATTTCTGGAAACACTGGGTAACATAAAGGTCCTACCAAACACCCTAATATTGGGTGATTTCAACTACCCAAACATTGACTGGAAGAACTACTCAAGTACTAACTCTCTTGCCCAACATTTCCTAGAATTTATAAACTCAAATGCCCTGGAACAACTGGTCAACACTGCCACCAGAGGTGACAACATATTGGACCTGGTCATCACCAACATGGGCGACCGGTGTTCCACACCGGAGGTCAATCCCTCGCTGGTTAGATCTGACTATAAACAAATCACTTTGGATATCCACATTCTGCCCCTACCCCTGGACAAGGAAACCACCGTGAAAAACTTTTCAAAAGCAAACTTCACATTACTTAAGACGGAGTTGGAAAGTTTCAAAGCCCCCATGCTAAAGGATAATGCTGTCCAAGCTGCAAAATCCTTTTCTAATGCACCTACAAGAATGCATGGATCGTGCTATCCCAAGCAAAACCAAGACTCACTCCTCCAAGAAAAGGAAACCAGTCTGGTGGACCCCTGCCATAAACAAGTTATACTATAGAAGGAGGAAACTAGTACAGAAAAGAGTAAAATCCTAAGAAGGGAAGACATCCCTGATCAGTATCAGCAAGAAACTACGATTCCTCATGAAATCGTCCAAGGCGAGCTTTGAAAGAAAACTTGCCAAGGACTCCAAAGATAACCACAAGGCATTCTTTAGCTATGTCAAGAATCTAAGTGGCAATGCTCGGATCTGCTCAGAGTTAGTGCAGAATGGCACAAAATACACTGAACCAACCGATATTGCCAACATCCTGGCAGACAGGTTCAGTGCAAACTTCACCCCCCCTCAACCCCAAAAGGGCCCATAACCATACCAGAAGAATGTAGAGCCCCTGAAATCACAGACACTCAGGTTAAAATAGCCCTCTCCAAAGCAAAAAACACAGCATCAATGGGACTGGATGGTGTCCCAGGCTGCGTCCTACATGAGCTCAAAGACGAACTAACCCCTCACCTAAACACATTGTTCAAACTCAGCCTCTCCACAGGCTACGTACCCATAGACTGGTGCACAGCAACGGTTGTTGGAGCCACAACAGACCCTGGGAACTATCGCCCTATAAGCCTGACTAGCTTGGTCTGCAAGGCTATGGAGTGCATCATCATGGAACTCATTAACAGAGACATTGGGAACGTCCAAACACTGGACCCTACCCAGTTCGGCTTTGTTAAGGGCAGATCATGCCTCCTAAACCTGGTGAACTTCTTTGAGACAGTTACCAAGGCTATAGACAAGGGAAAGGTGGTACACACGCCTACCTAGACCTCACAAAGGCCTTTGACACCATTCCCCATTCTGGAATTATAGACAAGCTCACCAGCCTGAACATAAACCCCTATGTGGCAAGATGGGTTGCCAATTGGCTCACGGACAGAACCCACATGGTGAGAGTTGCGGAGCTAGGTCTGACTCTAAACCGGTTACAAGTGGCATTCCCCAGGGCTCAGTCCTAGGACCCCTCCTGTTTGTCGTATACTTCTCAGAGGTACAGACAAACACAGGAGGACTATGGCTGACCAAGTTCGCAGACGACTGCAAACTAGGGGCTATAATTAACTCACTGGCTGACACAGACATCCTCTAAAAGGGTCTCACTGAGATGGATACCTGGTGTCAAAATCATGGCCTCAATCTAAATGCCAAAAAGTGCATAGTTATTCCCTTTGGAAATAACAAAGTACCCACAAACTACCACATAGGTGGTAGTCCCCTAAATATGGAAAACGTAATAGGGGATCTGGGGACCCAAGTAGATAGTAATCTCTCCTTTGATAATCACATCGCTAAAGTGGTTAGAAAATCCTTCTATGTGGCCCACCTAATCACAAAAGGGTTTGCATCCAGATCAAAAGAGGTCATTGTGCCCCTCTACTCATCACTCATCAGACCCATCATAGAGTACAATGCCCCATTTGGGATGTACCTTACAAGACACCTGCAACAGCTGGAAAGACCACAGAAGTACCTCACCAAGAGGATCATTGGCCTCAAACAGATGCCCTATGCAGCTTGACTGAAGAAACTCCAGCTGTACTCGGTTGCATACCGCCTGCTCAGAGGTGAACTCTGCCTGACATACAAGGCCATGTCCAACCCAGAATTGATGGACATGCTCCACCTAAAGAAAACCTTATCTCCTCAAGCCACACGCTCTAGGGATCTAAACCTCACCACAACAATAAATAGGACATGCTGGAGGGATAGAGTCCTGTTCCAGAGACTTCCCATGCTTTGGAACAAGATTCCAATCTACATTAGGCAGAGCTCCTCACTAGCACTCTTCAAGAGAAACCTTGACGAGTGGATGGGAAACAGAAAGTTTTCCTTGGGGATCACTTCAGTGGCTCTGCTGGACACAGGCACAGGGAACTAATCTAAGGGGACGGCGAAAGGCAACACATTCTGGCTAGGCTTATAAATGCCTTCAGGCAGATAGCCTAGTACCTACCTATGAACCTATGAACCTATAACAAGGACATTGGCAACCTCCAAACACTCGATCCCACACAGTTTGTCTTTGTCAAGAAGAGGTCATGTCTGTTAAATTTGGTCAACTTCTCAGAGATAGTCACTAAAGCCATGGACAAGGGGAAGATGGTGCACACCACCTTCCTTGACCTGGCCAAAGCCTTCGACACTATTCCTCACTCGGGAATAATTGATAAACTCTCTCAACTAGGCATTAATCCATATGTTACCAGATGGGTAGCAAACTAGTTCACTGATAGAACCCACCTAGTTAAAATAGGCAAAGCCACCTCAAGCAGTAGACCCATAATAAGTGGCGTTCCCCAGGGTTTGGTCTTGGGGCCTGTGTTATTTGGGATAAACTTTTCTGAGGTGCAGGCCAAAACCAGTGGGTTATGGCTGACCAAGGTAGGTGCTGTCATCAGTTGCCCTAGTGATGTGGACATGCTCCAAGAAGGTCTCACTCAAACAAATGACTGGTGCCAGAAACATAGCCTCAAGCTGAATACCAAAAAATGCATCATCATCCCCTTTGGGGAGAGTGACGTCCCCACAAATGATCACGTTAATAACAATGTCCTAAGCATACAATCTATCGTGAGGGATTTGGGCACCCAGGTTGATAGCAACCTGACTTTTGACCACCATGTTGCTTCTGTTGTAGAGAAAGCTTTCTACATGGCCCACCTCATAAGTAAGAGTATCTCATCCAGGGCCAAGGAGGTCATAACATCCCTGTATTCTTCCCTTATAAGGCCCATTATTGAGTACAATGCCCTGTTCGGCATGTACCTCACAAAGCACATGCAGCAGCTGGAGAGACCACAGAGGTTCCTCACCAGGAGAATCCAGGGCCTCAGAAATCTACCATACACAGATAGGCTAAAAGCCCTATCCCTCTACTCATTTTCATACAGACTCCTTAGAGGTGACCTCTGTCTGGCATACAAGGCAATCTCAGATCCCGCCTCGATGGGACTGCTGCATATCCACAAGTCAAGCTCCACTTGAGTAACCCACACGCTCAGCCCCAGCCTGATCTGTGACATCAATAGGACTTGTTGGTGGGACAGATTTGTGTCCTAGAGACTCCCCCATATGTGGAGTAGACTCCCTCTCCATGTCAACCTGGATAACTGGATGGGAAACAGAAAATACACCCCTAGGATTCCACCTGTGTCCCTGCTGGACAGAGGCATTGGGTGCTGACTTGTCTAAAGATAGGCTTAACTCTTGGTTAGGTTTGTAAGGGCCTCAGGTCTAATAGCCTAGTAACTTCCTATGATCCTATATCTTTGGAATGTGGGAGGAAACGAGAGCACCTGGAGTAAACCCACACAAACACAGGGAGGATATGCAGACTCTACACAGAAGATACCCCAGCCAAGAATTAAACCAGAGAACCTCTTGCTGTGAGGAGACAATGCTATCTGCTGCACCATTGTGCCTCCTTAACCTGTAACTAGTTATATTTGACCAGATATTGCTTTGTCTGAACGTAGCCCACCATCAGGTAGGTCAGGCTTTAAGAAGTATGACTTTGATAAAACAGACTGAAAATCAGATTTAAGTCTCACAGTTTTCACTTTTATCTTTAGGCATATGTGGTAGTGCTGCGGTAGCGTTGTCGCCTCACAGTAAGACGTTGTCCTGTTCGATTCTCAGCTAAAGCGTCTTCTGTGTGGAGACATGCGTGAATGGGCATATGTTCGTTAAAGGTTGTGCGTCAGGGATGGCAACTCGGCACTTAAAAATCTACTGCCAATCATTAGCAGACCGGAGTTCCGCTGTGGCTACCCCTAACCGGGAAAAGCCAAAAGACACAACAACAAAAAAAAAAATCTTTAGGCATATATATAAATATACATCAGAAAAGTGTAGTAAAAATAAACCTTTTGGATTAAGTCTTTCTGTATTCTAAGCTTGTGATGTGAGAAAAGAAAGATTACAAAGTACGTGGACATATAGTCAAGATCACAAATGACATTTAATATTCTGACATCTTATAGAGAGAAGAATAGCTTTTATCAATTAAGTGCTCTCATGTTTGGATTCACACAGCTAAATATATTAAAATTTTATCAAACAAAGCAGAATACTTGTCATTCCAAAACAAATATTCTTGTTAGAATTTGTTGTATACAGCACTATAATAGCTGCCAGATATTAAAAATCCTATAATTCAGTGAGATGCAACTTCTTTTCAGATGCAAATGCATTTGTCAAGGATATTTTGAACAGAAATGTTCTGCTATTACAGATGGTGCAAGAGCCTGCAAGCACTTAAGAAGTCTGCATGGTCAGTCAACGGAGATACAAACTTTATAGAACATACATTGTTATAAGGCATTCCTTTAATTTCCATTTTATTATACAAGCAATATAATACATCATAAAAATATACCAAATTATAATGCTTATATGCCTTTTTATGTTTTGGGTATGCTGATTTCATATAATTTGTTGTTTTTGTTTTGTTTTTTAAACAACCATGCTAGTACTTTGTTTCTGTTTCTGGCAGAAAAAGGTATGATTTTGCTTTATGATAGATTTTTCTCAAACTAAGATGCAGGTCAGGACTTCAAAGGTTCTTTTCTGACTTCCTTTCTTTGGAAGCCATTCTGTAGTGTGACACCCCTGATAACTGGAAACACCTTGCTACTCTTCTTGCACTGTCTGTTTCTAGGAAAACTCTAGTATTTTTATCTATTGTTATGATTTTTATCATCTCTTACTTGGGTAAACCTAGTCTTGCAAAATTATGTCTTCAAGAATGACCCAAAGTCAGTGGTCCTGTTAAATCAGTTAGTCAGAGAGAATAAAATTCATAAATAGCTGTATTATCAGTTTAGCTACATTTCCTGACATTAATATTAAAAGTAAGCACATCCCTGCAGTGCAGCCAGATGAAGGTCAGTCTTGACCTTGTAATTGGACACCCCTAGAGGTGAAGGCAGCCATGGTCTGGGATAGCAGTGATGTAATTTCTGAACACTATGTACCATAAGTATGGTTTGTGGCCATCCATGGCACATCTGGCCTCTTGCAGAGCCATCATGTACATTTGCCAGTATCCTCATGAATGCACCAATAGAAGCCAAGTGGGTCAGCACTGCCCTCAACAGACATGTCTGCTTCAGGCCCCTGTCTGCCATATCACTCTGCATGCAGTGCAGGTTGTCCAACAGCCACTGCAGTGGTTGTACTTTCTCACACAGGCCATGTAGAACACTCACCATCTCTACCATGGTGTGCATGGTAGCTACATGTGCCTGGATCACTGACCTGCACATCTGCTGACTGATGCTTTTGGCAATGGGGTCAGGGAATGACCTGGAATCATGATGGCCGTGGCCACTTACATGCCTCTCCCTTATGATGGGTGCACATGCATTGAAGGTAGTGTAGCTCACAGATGCCAACTCTGGTGGTGACTCGTTTGTACTCCTGGGTGAGACTAACAGTGACGAGATATCTAGCAATAAACATGAGTGATGCTGAAAGTTCCCCCTGGCCCTCCATCATTACCTCACAGGTGAGGTGTGTGAGTGCATGCTCTCCACTGTTAATGTTGCTGATAATGTCATCAGAATGTCCCCTGTGCTTGGTGCCATCATTGTCAGCCACAGGTAGTTTGCTGATTTCAGGCATGTACCAACCTGTTGTGCTGGAATCTCCACCAGTGGAACCTGTGAAAGCATAAAAACAACATACATCTGCCAGTTCTGAAACGTGTGTAACTCCTCTCTACCTGTGGCACACATACTGCTACATGTGGATTATATGAATAACATATGAGCATATACATATGTCATGGTGCAGGTTGTTGTAGTTGCAGCCCTGATGTACCTGGAGAACTGATATGCATACATGTTCTGCTGAATAACCCCTTTATATTTGCAGGATGGTGTACTACTGTGAAAGAGCATACTAAGACTATTCTGGTGCATACTCTACAGAAACCCATGCAGTCATCGCCAGCCCAACTCTCACATTCAAGGCACCACCAGCTGTGAGGGTTCTCTCACCTGCCATGGATAGTCATACCAGGAACACTTCCACCTCTGTCAGCCACTTCTGTGTTGGTGGTCCACCTCCTGTGGTGGACCTGTACCTTGGTCTTGTCATGCAGTATCATACCGATGACCCTGCAATGTACCTGTTGTACTGTTCTGTTATGGGGATCCACAGCATTTATGTTCTGTACCACTGTCGGTCACATTTACTTCTTCAAAGCCTTATTTGATTTATCCTTGTCAAGGATACATGTGTCATTGTTTGTATGTAGGGCCTGCAGTAACACCTCTGTCACCTGTGTGGTGAACTTTTACAGCTGCTGTGGTCTTCTCAGTTCTATAATATGATGTGTACACTTGTGGATTACACATATGGGTCAGTGTGTGCATGCGTGACTGTCCCTGGCAGACCCTGTGTTTCAGCATTACCCCTCTGTCTCCAATTGGTAGCCACATGCTTGGCTGCTCTTGTGTTATGATCATTTCTACCCTATGTCATTCTGATAACAACAATTGGCATATTATTACTGCACACCTTCTTGCAGCACTGTACTGATGGTAAGTGGTGTGAGCTATGTACTGCAGGCCTCATTTCTTCTGTAGCATGCCTTGCAGTTTGCACACATATGCTTCATTGTACCTACCCACACAGCTGGGCAGTAACCTATTATGCCCTTGTACTCTGTTCTCTTCTGCTATGTTACCGCATCCACTCTACTTTAGTATCTATCCATGTCACTTATTGCATTCCTGTGGTACATTACCAACTGTCTTTTTTTTTCTGTATGTCTATATCACAATATGACTATTATTCATAATTCCCATTCTTGACTTGCTTGCCTTAACATAGTCTCTTGCAATATGGCAATTATGTCTTTTTATCATGTTACAATGGACCTCCCAGCACAGTGATTATGATAATTATGTAATTTAACAAGATCATCTCTGAATCACTGCTATAATGTGTTGCACTATCATCCCCAGTCAGAATGGCCCTGCTCATCCCTACCTGTTCCCAGTATAGGATGTGCACACTACACTGGTGCATGCACACTGTGAAGCTTGTAGTGCCACTTTTTTGTATTAGTGATGCTTTCAGTAGCACACCCTTGATGCCCAGTGATGTTCATCCCATGTTGTCCATAACATGTAGCTGTGTACACAGGGCTACAATTTTTCTGTTTGCTGTGACCTGTTGAATGGACAACACCTCTTTAGGCACTGGGTTCAGCAGGGCTCCTGCCTAGTGTGGCCAGGAGACAAAATCCTCTTGTATATGCAGCACAGGGGTTATCAGGAGAGCCTGTTGGTCTAGTATGATTACATCCCTTATATAAAATTGATGCCTGGCACCAGCTTGCCAGGGCAGTGAGTGATGTCACTGGTATCACCCCTTCTGGTGAAGCATGCGGGCATCAATATAATGCCATGTGGAGGCACCAACTAAACATTCTCCCCACTTGGAAGTAGAGGCTTGAGAGAGAAAGACAGCATTTTATAGTCAGCACTGTATATAGGTTTTTGCAATGTATTTTCTGTCTGTTATTTGTTTCTTTTTGCCTTCTGTGGCAGGGGTACACTGTACTCACTAGTGTCAGCAGAAGATATCACCTTCAGTGGGGAGACCTGTCCAAGAGAAGTGAAAGACTCACCAAGTGGTGGGGTATGTATAGCATAAAGCAGTCTATCAGGTAAAATTGAAATTCAAGTTGTTATACATGTGTACTAATGTGTTGCATTTTTTTATATTTCTGTTTTTGTCTCCCCATTCTAGAGGTTCCCCTGGGGTTTAGAATGTGTAGCAGTGGTGGCCACATGGAACCTTACTGTTTGATGTGCCTGGTGCCGAGTCAACTGTGGTCATTTAAACCTGCCTCTCTGCAGGGGAATGAAGGTTACCCTACTGAAACTGAATATGACCTGTAGGGCTTGCTGGTGGACTCCATGGCTACCTCTTGGGGAGCTCATAATCCAAGAGTAAGCTGTAAGGGTCCATCTGCATCTGTTTATGGCAGAAGCAATGACGGGTCATATTGGAGGTATTCCTCCAACTGGACTCATGCATTAGGACCCTTGAGATTCTCCTTGTGCAGTTGACAGAGTCACATGACCAGCTGTCCCCGGCTATTAAGCCACCAAAGTCAGGGCCTGCCCATGATGTTAGCCATGGAGGTGACTGTTGTATGGGTGTGTTCTCCTATGGGATGGAGAGAGGGACCCTTTGTATGCTACCCCAGCTTTCATCATGGTGTTCCCCTTCTTTGTGTGTCACTCCCCATAGTGTTTGTAGTTCAGTCCTTCCTATATCCTGTTGTCCCCCGTCTGTCTGTGTCCCACCATTACCTTCCCATTTGGCCCATGCCACTCCCTGTCTGTCTCTGTGTGCATTTTATTCCTGCCTGTCGCTGTTACCTTCTCTATTTCCACATTCGTTCTTGCACATGCTCCTTACTACCACTTCCATCTGCCTTTCTTCCTCTCATCAAAAAAAGGAAAATGGGCACCTGCCCCCCCCCCCAAAAAAAAAACTCTTCCTCCCCACCTATCTCTCATTCAGGTTACCCAGGTGTGCTCTTGTGCTTGCTGTCAGACTTTTTCAGACTTTCCTATCTCCCACTTTCACATCAGCTTATATGATGAAGTGAGTTAGCACTTTGCTGTGCTGTCTCTGTGGCCTGCTCAGAATGGCCATGTTGCAGCTATGAGAAATTAAAGTGTGCCAATACATCAAACTCAAAATTCTCCCAACAGATGGAAAATAGAAGTATACTGTTAAGAAAAATTACAGTTCAATTCAGTTAAAGCCTCTCAGAAACCCAACAGTTCCAGTAGTTGCTTTGTTTGGTGCTGCAGCTTCCACATCTTAAGACTCCTGTTAAACCCACATACAAACTGGTGTTCCACAAGTAAATCTACAGATTCTAGTGATACATAGGTAGGTTGATAATCTACAAGTAAATTCAGGGCTTCTGGTACTCTACATGTAAGCTGGCACTTTAAGCTTAAATCTGCAGCTTTTTCTAGTTATGGTATTCTCAACAGACTCTGCTCTTGGTCTCCCAAGTGTTTATGAGTGGTAAACATCTCTGTTTGTTTAGGCTACAGTGGTTCTCCTTAACTTTGTCAAGTGCTAGAAATGTTGACAGCTTTTCTGCCTGCCTAATTTGGTCAACAAAAAAGATGTCAATAATGATGAGAGATCACTATAATATCAGGGTTGGAGAGTTTGCCATTTCCCTAGTTTTGTGTGATCTCAGAGTTGTTATATGTAATTAAGAGGGAGTGTGAGGGGCACAGAGGGTACGCTCCCCAACAAAAACATTGTTTTTTAATTGCATGTTCTAAGATTATGTCTCAGAGCATATGCTGTGTGTGGTTAATTTTTTCCTTCCACATTTTGTGCTGTGACTCTTTTTAAGTGGATATGTATAAAACAAAGGCACACACACACACACACACACACACACACACACACACACACACACACACACACACACACACACACACACACACACACATTGAATTTCAGGGTAATCTGCATGCTAATGTGATGTATCAGTTTAGTGTAGAAGTGACAAGCTGATGTCTCAAAGCTGCAGACATGTATTTGAATTTCATCTGTTCTCACTAGCATAATGTGTGATGCTGAAAAAATCATTTAAGCTCCATGTGATCTTTGTCCTCATAGTCACACAGTGGGCTTCTATGGTCACAAGTACGCAAAAACAAAATAATACCTAGACATTAATAAAAACATGCCATTAGGTGAAGTGGTGATTTTTTAAACTACCTGTAGGTATGCGTCTGATGATGTGCAAAAGTATGCATGTATTGTGTAATGGACTGCTGTGCAGTCTAGGTCTAGTTCTCTGTGTTGTCTACACTGCTTGCCAGGATAGGCTCAAATGCCAATCTCTCTCAAAATAAGATAAAGCTTGCATTGGAAAAAAAAATATATATATATATATATATATAGAGAGAGAGAGAGAGAGAGAGTGTCAACATTTTTGCATTTGTGCTGAGTACTGTGGTGCATAGCAACACATCCCTGAAGTATGCACAGTTAAGATTTTTGGGACATTTGTGCTTGCCTCTGTTCTGAACAAGCATTGTGTTACTGCACATAACAAAGTCTGTCTGCATAGTACCACTTTAGTGCTTATGTATGCTTACATTACTATTATCTCTAAATATTAGTTAGCATTAATCATTATTAATCATTAATGATTGTTTTAGTAGTATTATGTTGTAATGATCTGGTGATCTAAGCACCCCAAACTTTATGGTACACCCACTTTACAGGACTTAGCACTGATGATGTGCAATGTCCAACAATATACAGCTGTAACTTTCAGGCTTCTGGAAAAAGCTTGAAGTCATCTGTGGTCGGTTTTACATGTTGGTGTGTCATATATGCTGGATGCAAGATTCATATCCTGGTTGGAATTCATAGTTGTTCCATTTACTTTGAGTACTATGCAAAGTCAATTTGATTCATAGATCCTTGCTATACAATAGTATAGCTCTGCTGTAGTGAGTAGCATGCATAGCTCTCAACCTCTTGGCTCAATAAATCTAGACAAAGCCAAAAATAATGGGGGACAAAGCTCCAAAAATCGAGACAATTTTTAACTATTGCTGTTATAAATGTTGAAAGTTGCTAGAATAAAAGGTCTTGTGTTACCATACATTTTCTGAAGAATATGAAGTATTAAACTCACGTGCCTGTCATTATATAATAAATTCAGTCCTCACTGATATGCCACAAAAATCCAGAAAACCACAAATTTTATGAGGAACAGACCAAAAAAGTGTGAGGCAAAAATATGGACATTCTGTGAAAATCTGGACAGTTAAGAGGTATGGCAGCAGGAAGTTCAATGTTGGATGTAAATGTGGTAATCAAGGGATGGGGGGGGGTATAACGAGGTTTACTGGCATCCAGGTGCAATTTTCTGGAGAACAAATTGCCAAATATGGCAAATCCTAGACATGCATACTAGACAATGTCACTGTAGAGCAGTGCACAAGATCTGTAAGTGTGTGATAGAATTTAGTTGAATGCATGAATGACTTTCAGTGAGAGATAGTCTGCACAGGCTGAAGTAGGATAGCCGCTCTGACTGCAGTGCCAGGTCAGTAGTGCGATCAAATGTGTGCATGAGAGGTTAAGGGATTATATGTCTGTGTGTGTGTATGTGTGGTTTGTCGGGTACCTGCACTATTTACTAGTGTAGAATGGTAGGGCACTCAACTGAACAGTTGTTCTAATGAAGTACGCCACGCTTATAAAGCACCGGCTTTAAAGACATACTGTCATTTAAACCAGGTTTAACATTGGCTCACAGTTTAATAATCCAATGTAGCTTTCTGCACTCCTTTTTATTCGCAATATCTCCACTCTGTAGATCCTCAGCTAACATTTCAAGGATAGCAAATTTAAATATCCCTGATATCCCCTACATGTTTCAGAATCCTGTCTTTCAATATCCTATTCATTTTGCCAACATAGTAAGAGTCACGTGATAGACACAAAGCCAAGTAAACAACGCTGAAACTCTTACAGTCAGCATAAAAAACAATGTCTACATGAGAATTACAGGCAGAAAGTCCGATACTACTCGTGACAAATAAGCACTTGCAGGCTTTTCAGAAATGGCATGAGAATGTACCTAGCCAATCAGAACAAGACAAAGAAGGTTTATAGAAAGTCCTGTAACACAAAACATGCTTAAGTGACTGATTATTGCGAAAAGAAAATTTTGGTTCTGGACTCAGAACTTCCTTTAAATGCTGATCTGACATAAAGATATGCCAATTCCTTTTAACAATTTTGCAAACAGTACCAATATCACTTGAGCACCATATGCATATTTCTTCTTACCTGTCCCATAGAAATAGAATATGTATTATTAACAAATCCTTCAGCAAAATATGATTTAGTGACAGTGTCTCTGAGTGCATAGACCTCATTAACAACTTCAGCAACCTCAGTGAAAGAGTAACCTCTATTGATGAATTCCTTAGACATCTCATGCAAAGCCTCCACAGCTAGATCATCTCTATTATGCAGTCTCATACTTCTAAGGCATTGCCCTTTCAAAACGTTCCTAGGGATGTGTCTAGGATACATGCTCATTTTGTGCAAGATATCATTTTTCTTGCAGGTTGTTTTATGGAGCTTTGTAGTAACATCACCTAATGCACGCATACTAATAGATACATCAAGAAAATCTGTCTCAGTACCTGAGCTCTTACAAGTAAATCTTAAAATATCTGTGGTACTGTATAGATAATCAATGAAGCAGGACAAATCATACTCAGTCCGTTTCCAAACTATAAAGACATCATTAACAAAATGCCTATAGTAGCTGATATAATCAATGAACGGATTGTTGGCACACAGATTCCCACTCCCATTGTGCAAGAACTAAGCCGACATACGAGTTCGCACAAACAGTACCCATAGCCACACCAATCAGTTGGAGGTAGTAAACACCACCAAAAACAAATACATTATTTTCCAGAATGAGCTTAAGGAGTGAACAAATGAGCATAGTCTTATTGTTAGAGAAATCGCTACAGGCGGTCAAAAAAGCTCTCACTTTATCTATACCTGCCTCATTAGGTATAACTGTAAACAAAGAATTAATGTCCAAGGTGACAAGAAGTAAATTCTCTTTATCAACAAGCGTAGTAGACCATAAATGCAAATCAGAAAGAAAATTCTTAGTGTCTTTAAGGACTCTAGGAATAACATCTAGTATAGGGCGAAGTGCTTTCTCAACAAATATCGAGAGTGGTTTGATGATCCATCCTCTACTAGAGACAATTAGATGCATTGGAGGGTCCATCAAACTCTTATGCACTTCAGGTAAACCATAGATAACAGGTACTACTGGATGTTGAAAAGAAAAATAATTGTAAAGGTCCAGACTAGTAAGACCTGTCATGTGTAACTCATAGATATAACAATCAACTCTGCTAATTAACCCATTCACTTGGAACTTATGTAAGCGTTTATAGGTAGTACCATCTTGTAACATGGTGCACCTCTTGGAAACAGTTTATCCATCACTACGGTACTGCCCCCTTTATCAGCAGGAAGAATCTCAATATAGGAGGTGTCTTGCAAGGTCCTGAGTGCCTCATGTTCACCAGTAGTCATGTTATTAAAAGATGCTTTCCATTTATCTGCCATCTCCTTATTCTCACACAACGTAGTAAATATATCAATCAGCAGATGAGGCTTAGGTGTAAAAGAGTTAGGTTTTTTGAAAACATCAGGGACATATGAGTCAGAGTATGGAAACATACAAGGTGGCATTTCTAGCAACTAACTTAAGGTCTGAAATAATCTCTGTAATGTCTGATCTTCCAGCAGATATAAAGGAAAGTCCTTTATTTAACAAGGTTATTTGATCAATGGTGAGGTCATAAGAACTATCACACAACTAACTTTCTCCCACATTAACCCTCCAACTGCAGACACACACTGACACATGCACTCAGTTATGCAACTCCTTGAATACAAACACATGCACATACCTCCTAATACTACTTGACTGATAAACCCCCCAGCACTTACCTCTGTCTACCATGATGGATGAACACTGCCTTTTGACTGTGTTCATTAACAGGACCAACTCGGAGCAGCTGTGCCAATTACTCAGCCAAGAGATTCTCTGAATCACACAGCTGCATAAATGCCTTGCTACAGGCAGTTCTGGAAGAGAGTACATGGCTAATTAACATATGATTCATCCCCACAGTACCTCAGTAGCATCTAGCATGGCCACAAAGGCAGCCCACTATGATGTTGTATGTCTGTGTAAAAATACCGTGCTAGGGCTGTCTCTGAATCTGGAAAGGTTACCAAGAGGTGTTTCACAGTAACCTTTCTGAATCTGGCCTAGTGTTGTTCTCATTTTATTTTTAATGTCAAATCAACAGCCAGGTTTAGACAATTACTGCATACTGTGAAATCAGGCCTCAAGCTATATGACTTGCAGACCACTGGGAACCACCCTGTGCCCTTTCTTTGTATTGCTGAAGATCATGGTATCTGAAAATTAACTCAAGAGTACAACTAACTGGCTTGTCAACGTCTGCTCTCCCGCTTCATTTGTAGATGGTTGTTGCAGATGCCACGTGTGATAAATAGGTCTCAACAATGGAATCTACAGCTGAAGTGTATACTCCAAGCTAACTTCCACAGAAATGTGTTCCAGTTAAGTTTGTCTGACAGTCATATCGCTCAACTGTCCAGATTTTGCAGACTGTCCAGATTTTTGCCTCCTAATTTCAGTCTGTTCCTCATAACAATTTTGGTTTTCTGGCAAATCACCAGGATGATCTGAGAAATAAAATGAGTAAATAATGTAATTCATTTGAGTTTTAGACTTCATATCCTTTAGAAAATGCATTTTAATACAAACACTGTTATTCTAACAATTTTCTAAGTTTATAAGAGCAAGATTTAAAACCGACACTTGCTCCAGTGTCAATAAGGTGAATCTGGTCACTTTATTTCAGTGAATGGAGTACTGACAAGGTATGATGTGCCTTTTCTCCCCCTGTCTAACAAGCACAGCTCTCTCTGGTTTAAACTCTACAGAAGCTTTTATGTCTAACATCCAAAATCATTAAGTAACTTGCCCAACCACTGTTAACCACACCTTTGTGCAATCCGACTCTACAGACAGTAGTCACTCAGGCAGGGGGTTTGCTCTAAGTTATTATGCAGAGACCGAATGCACTAATTAACTGTCAGGTTACAATATGAGTCATACACTTCTACCATGTACAAAGCACCAGGTCACATCAGGGCAGCTCTGGAAGGCAAATATGCAGTTCCTGCTGTGCTAATACTGTCCAAAAAATAATCTCCTTCTCTCATGGGTGAGGGAAGTGAACCAATCAAGCAGGCAGCAGCTTTTTTTCTTTTACATTTTTTGTTTTAATTTTGAGGTGTTGCTATTAAATGTTGGAGAGGGTGATTTTGTTAAGATAACATATTTGAGACAAAGAATATGAGTTACAGGTTTGGCTGAATGCTATTATTCTGCCAGACTGTATCTGTTAATAAGTTTAAAACCTGTAGTTAAAGCTAGAGCACTTAAGCATTAATTGTTGGTTGTTACCCCATGTGCAGAAATAGCAAAACGGGGTTGTGGATCGATGGATGGATTTATGGTGCTGATTTTTCCCTTATAAAATACTGACTCTTGTATGTGTATTTTAGCAAGCCCCCCTGCACCCCCGAATGTGGGGGGATGCACCCCCACACCCCCCTATTTATGTATACCAACTCAGAGATCACACATAACAAAAAAAAAATAAAAAAATCACGCCACGGCATTCTACACTCACTCGCACACAAATACACATCACACATACACAAACACCAATGAATCCAACACTCACACTCATACTTACACCTCCCTACCATTACCCACACATACAACGTACAAAAACACACACATACACTCACTCACCTTTAATTCCAGACATAATACCAGCCAAACACTTCACATAATGTACCGGAAATGCATAAACGCAGATTTGAGATATTTGAATTCGCTCATGCACTTTTGGCATTCTGCATTTTCAGCTATATGGTCTTGGAATGCTGAAATTCGAGATTTCAGCATTTTGAGATTATGAAGTTGAACCTTATTTTAACATTCAGAACATGTTCTGAAAGATGAGGCTGCTAACTATATGATATTTTACAATTAAAGACTGTTGTAGGCACATTTGAACACTGAAAGTCTGAATGTCCCTCATTGTCTCCTAAATGTATGACCGATGGCAGGCTACTGACAGCAGTGAGACAGAAGAAGTGTGTTGGGTACTACAGAATTCAGAAGAAATGGTTAATGGAAGGAAAAAGTGAGAAAGGAAATGGTTAACTGGAAAAGATCTAATAGGTAAAGTATTGCTTTAAGTACAGGTAAAATCAGGTTGTCTGACAGAGACAATTAACAAGCTTCCAACTAGTTTATGGTTTGTACTGGACTGTAGCAGACAGAGGGTGATGTATTGTTACTCAGGGATAGGTTCAGCAATTTCATCTAGAAAATCAGACCACATTAACAGTGTTAAACTGGGGTGGAAGAGGTGGGGAATGAGTCGTTGGAGTATAGGGTTACTACCTGTCCCTCTTTGAGAGGGACAGTCCCTCTTTGGGCAGTTGCGTCCTGCGAAAAAAACTAAAGAAATGGCAGATGTCCTGAGATTTTAAGACAAATTTCTTAAGTTTTCCTTAATAGTTGCATAAAACAATTATTTTGCATCAAAAATATGTAAATGTTATAAGAAATAGAATAAGTAACTCAAATGCTATAAGAACAAACTTTTATTTTGGCAAAAAGTAAAGTTCTGTCCTTTGCACTGGCGCTGGATATATTTTGTCCTGCAAAACCTCAAATTTCTACCAAAAATGTCCCACTTTGGACAATTGAAAAGGTGGCAACCCTATTGGAGTAACTGTAGTGGATGTTTATTGTTTATTTATTGGGTAGTTAGGCTGATCCAAGTGGGACCCATTGCAGTCCATTGCAGTCATAACCCAGTTCAAAAGTAGAAAAAGGGGCACACAAACATACCAGATAAACAGCAGACTCCTATGTGTAGTATGCTTAATATGCTTAATGGAGATATACAAGGCAAGCAGATAAGTAAGAACTTAAAGTAGCATAGCATGCAAAAATAACAGACTAACATTTTTAAGTGCTGTACCTTTGCAGCACATAATGTACAGAGCAAAACTGTGCATATACTGTAATAGATTAATGCATACAGCAGCATACTATAGACATGTGAAGAATAACTTAAATCAT
This sequence comes from Protopterus annectens, assembly GCF_019279795.1. NCBI lineage: Eukaryota > Metazoa > Chordata > Ceratodontiformes > Protopteridae > Protopterus > Protopterus annectens. Next base: position 132,139,471 of record NC_056734.1, read on the forward strand.
TTTCTGTGATTCAGTCCACAGTAAGCATATACTGATATGTAAGGGGTGCGTCCAAGTAAAGTTATATGTATAACCAATACATTAAACTAAAACACAAGGAAAACACAAAATATAGAAAGCTGAAGAGAATAGTCATGACAGCAGAAGAATGTTAAAATAATAAAAAAAGGCAAGAAAGAAATGTTTATAATCCACAAGAGGTACTAGAAGTTGTTATGTCAAGGACAGTGCTGCTTGGATAATTATAAATGAAGCTGAAAGGAGTACCTAGTAAAAGACAGACTCTCTTAAAAAGAATGTCATAAAATCAAACGTAATATTGATTTGTAAAAGCAATGACATTTGAAATCAAAGAATATATTGTACTGTCAAACTATTATGAAATGAATGGAAATATATAAAAAGAAATCAAACAAACACTGTTTAAGAAAATGTGTAACACATGGGAGTTAAATCCCAAGCAGCAAAAAGTGAAGGAGGTTCACCCCATGCCCCCTCTATCTATCTATGTCTATATAAACACGCATACATAAAAAAAAAAAAAAAAAAAAAAAAAAAAAATATATATATATATATAAATAACTGCATAGTAGCATTGTATTTTAAAATGCAGTATAATATTTGTTCAATCATACTGTAACCACTGAGCAAATATATTTGGTGTTAGGCAAACTGGGGATGTAGTGTCACCCAGTAAGGATGCAGAACCAGTGAGGGATGACAATCTACTGCATCAAAAAGATTTATTTATATTTTATTTCACCATAAATCAATATTGCAGTGCATTGACACTGAGGTATATGTATTGAATAACCACTACCCTACTTATGTGGGTTAGCCCTAAGCCTAACCCTACTCCTGCTCCTAACCCCAGTCCTACACATTATTTTGTTAAAAAAAGTTTTCCTAACAGTACTATTAGCCAGGTGATGCTTGATCTGGTTTTGTATCTGGGGTTATACTGATAGTGAGAGAGAAATTTTCCATGTGTTATGATTTACTGTTTTTGTATATCATTCATTTGTACATTCTCCTTTTTTCATTCATTTGTGTTGACCAATCATAATATATCTTCTTCTTTGTCTTTCGGCTGCTCCCATTAGGGATTGCCACAGTGGATCATCAGTCCGCAGAACGACTGGCAGTGGAAGTTTTATGCTGTCAAGTTGCCAGCTTGGTGCTCAACCTTCAAAGAAGGCACACACATGCACACACTCACACCTAGGGCCAATTTAGAGTGCCCAATCCACCTATCGCATGTCTTTGGAATGTGGGAGGAAGCCAGATCACCTGGAGGAAACCCACACGACCACAGAGAGGACATGCAGACTCAGCACAGAAGGCACCCCAGCAAAGAATCGAATCAGAGAACCTCTTGATGTGAGGCAACAACTCTAACTGCTACACCACTGTGGCCACCCCTTTAAATAGATACACATGCAGAAAGCAAACACACCCATTTTAGATTAAGAATTCAACCAGCATATTTTTGAGAAGTGATAGAAACTGGTATACAAGGAGGAGAAAACTCATACAAGCAGACAGTGAGAGTGAGTGAGAGAGAGAGAGAGAGAGAGAGAAAGAGTAGAACAGAGGAAGAGAACAAGTAGACAGCTACCAGAGGTCAGGATTGAACCGCATGCAGTGGAGATTTGAGATAGTAATCCTGTCTTGTGAGTCACCATGTTGAAGTAAATTGAATGAACAGGGAATGATTTTCCTCACATTTGATTGGCTTGCCACAGACTGAACAGATATTGTATATTTGATATCCTTTACAATGGTTCGTTGATAATATATTTGCTGTCAGACAGACATACGTAAAACAAACAATGTACTTCTTGACTATTTACTAAACAGCTGTCAGAAGGTGGGTTGGGGAAAGGGGGAGTCTGCCTTTGAGGGAGTCATTGTGATTGCGATTAGCTTTCCCCATGTAGTGTGGAGTGACACTGTAGCTCAGACTAAAGTAATTGAGTACCATACTGTGTTAGAGTTTTTGTGAATTTGAGGAGAGAGAATTTGTTTTCACAACAGGTGACTCATTGTAATCACTGCACCTACAGTTATAATGCTGGCATGTCCTCTGAGGGCAGTGGTAATCTGCACTGGCGGATTTCTGTAAAGAGATAACAAAATGCTGCTAATGAATAATGAACTCCTGCATGCATTTAGTGAACTATAGCTGATACATCAGTGCACACCCCATAATCTGTTTATGATGTGGGGCAGTGAAATGACTGAAGAGGTTGCTTTTTGTGATGAGTATTGATTTATTGGTAGCTCTTGGTGATAGTGGAAATGCAGTGTGTGCTGCCTGATGATGTCTAAATCCATTTCACTGTTAATGATTTTCACTGGTCTGTGTAAACCAAAATCTACTGAGAATGGCTCTGACAATGAAAATGTAAAATGTATGGTAAAGATATCTTCTGGCTATGCTAGTGGCAGGGGTATAAAAAGAATTTTTGGTATTGTACACCAGCTTGTGCACCAACTTCCGGAATGTAGCATCCCCCCCACCTTGGGCAGTGGATGCTTCTCTTGGGTTGAACACCTCTTCAATAATGTGGGAAAATCAGAAAAGAAATTGTTTAGCCAAATGTCCACTTACTCAGTCAGGCTTTCAATAAAATATATAAACTTAAGCTGTGTAAAAGGGCTTTTTAAGTCACATTATAACATATCTCATTGCATAAGATGTTATTTAAAAAGCAATGTACACAGTGGTGCACATACTGTTTGCCTCACTATACTCTTGGCTAGTGACAATATCACATACTTGCAATCAAAATTAAAAAAAGATTGCTGACCCACTGCTGTGGACACAGAGCATGTGTCTGTACCTATGAAGATCTATGTTAGAGAGTGGGCCCCTTTAACCAATAGGTTCCGGGCTGGAAAGGAAATGAAGAAACAACAAAAGGGTTGTTCTTTTCTAGATGAAAGGCACATATTTCTGTGCTAAATAATCAGCTACTGATGGGGGCAGGAATGGAGGAGTCTGCATGTAAGTACTCATTAAGATAGTTACAGGGTGGTAGAAAAGCTTAGCTATGCACAGTCACCAGCAGATGCCCCTAGTGCTATCTGTAGCATTCTGCACTCCAATGGTGCTGTATCTACCACTACTACATCATCATCATCATCATTATTGTCACTGTCATCATCATCATCATCAAGCTTTGTTTAAGTTGCTATGCCAAAGACATGTCACAATACATGAAGCAGTCACCATTAAACCACAATAGCTGAAAACAATAACAAAGCCTACATATATATATATGCCAGGGCCAAAAGTCTGTGGAAAAGTCTTTGGGCCGGATTCACGAAGGCTTGCATGGAGTCTAAGAGTAGAGTAAGACTCCATGCAGCCAACATGTCTGCCGAGCGATCCAGGAACAGCTGGTAGGGGCGTGCAAGACAGCTCCCAAAACAACTCTTACACGGACAGGGCTAGGGTATGCAAATTACCTAATTTGCTGCAGAAAGTTATGCAAATGAGGTAAATTTGCAATCCACGAAACCCTAACCTGTCCGAGTAAGAGTAGTGCTATTTGCAGAAATGTACTCGGTTGTCAACTGAGTACCGTTCTGCAGATAGCAAAACGGAGCCATGACAGCTCCAAATAAAGGATGCATCCAGTTGAGGAATCATGCCAATGGCCAAATATATGTTTTCAAACATGTATAGAGAGTGTAGTATGTGCATCCAACATAGGCAGCCCTGCAGCACCACCAGAGGCATGATTGCCATGTTTTAAGCAATATAAAGCAGTGCTAAACAGCTTTTACCACTATTTAGTACATGTAAACAAAATTGCACACACTAAGTAGCACAACTTTGTGCAATGTTGAGCAATATTGGCCATTATTCAGCAATGTTGGTTAATGTTGATCAATGTTGGTCAAGTTTGCATAGTTGAGCAAAAGCAGGTAAACATGCTCACATTTACTTTACTGGTCCTTAAGCAGTCTAGTCTGCCCAGTATGAAAATATAAAGCAGTGATAGTTCTCGAACCCAGGATACCATGCACTATAGTCACAGTACTGAGCCACTAAACCATAACAGTATTTCACTGGTCAGCTTGTATGAAGAAATGTTGATGATACTATGCAAAGTGTCGCATGTAAACCCTGCAGGCACAGCACAATCCCGGTAGAGTTAGGACACAAAGGTGAGCCCTGCATTAAAAATTACAACATGATTTACAACACACATATAGTATATATGTTAATATTGTGCATGTTCAAACACGTCAACAAATGTAGTGGAGTTCAGACAGCAACCTACTGAAAGGTCACACTGGGCATGCTCACACACTTGAATAAATGAGGCAAATGTCAGGCAACCACATACTGAAAGGTCAAACTGGGCATGCTCACACACTTAGGCCATGTGTGAGTACAGCAGTTGGCCACACATATCTGGCAATTGCATGTGTTAACCCAGGAACCTCACACTATTCACCAATCCTGCCTTGTGCACACAGTTATATGACAACAGACACATATATAATATATTGGAACCCTGTCATAATCAAATATGTACTACAGATACGTATCTCCAACATAGAAAGTGGTAAAGCAAAGAAGATAAAAAACCTGCAATCAGTATCATCAGTGAACAATCTGCACTCCAAACATTATCCAATCCAGGTCATGGAAAGATTACCTGCAAAGGAGTCCATACAGAACCATGACACTCCCTTCAGCTATGTCATAAATAGAAATGTACACCCATATATGTCCTGAGTCAGGGCCAACTGTAAATGACTGACAATGCCAACATCCTGTCAGAGAGGCCCATACATACATACCTACCTCCCACTGACAAAAGGCCCTATCATCATAATAGGGGATATCACATGTAGAATGGGTAAACAGCTCCTTACAAAGATGAAAACATGGCATCAATTGGATTACATTGTTTCCCTATATGTGTCATATGTGAACAGCAGAACAGAGACCCTGCACCTGAACAGTCTGTTGAGCCTCACCCTCTCTACAGGATATGAAACAGTTGCATGGGTTACAGCAACAAATGGAACACTCCACAAGTGTTGGTGCACAACAGACCATGGGAACTATAGTCCTATAAGCCTATGAAGTCTGATCTGCAAGGTCATGGAGTCCATCATGATTGAAGTCATAAACACAGCTATTGGAAGTCTACAAACACACAACCCTACCAACATTGGTTTCGTTATGGGCAGATCATGGTTCCCAAACCTGCCACACTGTTTGCAAGGCAGCCACCCAGGACATACATCAATGAAATGAGCTACACACATCCCACATACACTTTGAATATCCCTTTTCCAACATCCCAGACACATGCCGTATCCACAAAATCAACAACCTGTGCATAAAAATGTATTGTCATCTGATGGATTGGCAACTGGGCCACAGATATATCACACAAAGGAAGAATCGTGGAATCCTGTTCAAGCTGCTAACACCTGCTGTCCCCCATGGTGCAGTCCTGTGATTGCATAAAACAAAGTGCACACACATTACCCTGTCTAGTCTGATGATGTCAGCATCCTACAAATATAGCAGTAGAAAGGAAAACAACCAGTAAAGCCTATAGCGTGTCATGTTAATGCGTATCTCTCTAATATCATAACATAGATAGATAGGGATTTGAATCCTGCAATTGCTGAGTGTGTGTGTGTGTTTCTGTGCGATTACCTTCAAGAGAAGTGCCCTTTTTGGGGAGTAGGAAAACAGCTTAATAGTGGTCTGTTCCTCTTTGGCAAGTCTGATGATGTCAGCATACTACAAATATTGCATAGTAAAAGCAAAGTTCCAGGAAAGCATATAGCGCGTTGTGTTAATGCGTATCTCTCAAAGGAAATCACACAGAAACATTCACCCCCACACACACACTCAGCTAATGCAGGATTCAAACCAGTGGCCTTTTTGGAGACTAGGAAAACAGCTCAAAAGTGGTCTATTCCTCTTTGGCAAGTCTGATGATGTCAGCAGCCTACAAAGATAGCATTGGAAATGCAAACCCCCAGGAAAGCCTTTAGCACATCGTGTTAATGCGTATCCCTCTAGTATCATAACATAGCTAGGTAAGGGTTTGAATCCTGCAATTGCTGAGTGTGTGGGGGTGTATGTTTCTGTGTGATTTCCTATGGGAGGAGTAGCCATTTTGTAGACTAGGAAAACAGCTTAAAAGTGGTCTATTCTTCTTTGGCAAGTCTGATTATGTCAGCAGCCTACAAAGACAGCATTGGAAACAAAAACTCCCAGTAAAGCTTATAGTGTGTCGTGTTAATGCGTATCTCTCTAGTATCATAATATAGGTAGGTAGGGGTTTGAATCCTGCAATTGCTGTGTGTGTGTGATACTGTTGGTCAATGTGTTGTGGGTTTAGCTTTTAGTACTGTGACATATCAGTATAACAGCAGTATGTGCATTGCACACTGCAGGTATCTGTGTGGCAAATACATAAATGTATATGTGACCCCAATTAGTTCATAGGTGTGAAGACTGCTTTCTACATGAATACATCTGTTACCTTTGACAGATTGTGCTGCTGCTTCTCAGACCTTCAGTCACATACGTATGTTTGTGACATGGACAGACACTGCAGTGATCTGTAGCCTAGGTCATCTGTGTCACACACACCCATGACAGTTTCTACAGAATAGTGTGGGTGAGGGTTCATGCCTGGGGTATATTTCAGACATGTTCAAACACAACAAACTCTGTCAATAATAGACATTCATTATAGGAGTCCAACAACTTTGTGGATATGCATACAGACCCGTCATTGCTTATGTGATACACTGAGGGACTTCATAATAGCGATGCAAATGTGAATACCAAAGGACAGATTACATAACACTTGGCTGTATGTACACATCGGTACCCATTCCACATGTTGTGGGCTACTACCTATCTGTTACTGTCTGGATACTATGTTTAGTAAATGGGGATGACTATGCTATATATGTCTTACAGCTTTACAGCATGGGTTGGACAACAGGTATCTGTCTGTATGATACCCTTGTGGAGAATAAGTGTCTCATCCGGAGAATGCATTGTAGGCCACTGTATGCATTTCCAGATGTGGACGGACATATCCCTAGTGTGTTTGATTGTACCTAAGAGGGCTATATGCCAAACAGGAGTGGTCCCAGGAATGGCTGGTGGTCAGTACCACTGGTTATTGGTATAGTATAGTACCAGACGGATCCAAATGCTACTGAGTGTCCTACATCTGTGTGTCAGTTGTCAAAACATCATCTAATGATTGGTTATAGTCAGGCTGTTGAGGTTGTGTATACTACCAGAATGCAAACCACTGACAGATAGTAACAGTATCACCCACAGCATAGTGTCAAACCATGTCATACACACATGTGTACCCAAGTTAAAACATATGTGTATTAAAATGCATACTGGCCACAAATAGAAACAATGAAGTCTTGACACTGTGTAATATAGGGCATGTCACCCTTTCCATGTGTCCACTATGCACGTACATGCAGACAGTGCACCTCCACCATGTTCACAAATGTACACCTGCAAATCTGTACTGCACACATCACACATGTGCTGTCCACTCACCAACACATTCTGCCAAAACTACACACATCAGCCAAGTGGCCCATGGGCGGACAATACATATTTTGAATTAACGCTGTTGTAAACAATACTATATTGATAATCATAACTTTAATGCATCACGCCTGCTCAGATATACCTACAGGGATATCATTATACTGTACTGTTGACAATATGCTAGCATTGCTACACTGCTATAAAGTCACCCTGTGCATCAGCACCATGTTAGCCTGTTCTCGCATCAATGTTACAGATGACAGGAGGTGGCACAGTTTCATCATATGCACAGGGTCTGTTGTTGGTTTTCCAGAGCCCGACATTGACCCATCCAATCGACATGTATGTGTGTGTGTGTGTGTGTGTGTGTGTGTGTGTGTGTGTGTGTGTGTGTGTGTGTGTGTGAGGGACAACAGTACAGCATGGGTCAATGTTGATGTAATGTGTGTGTGTATGTGTTAGCCCTAGGTGTTTGTATTATGTGTATGTGTGTGCATGCACACAGTCCCACCATGTGGCTGCCATATACAGGAGGTTGTGGGACAGCCACAGACTGTACCTGCCAGGCTGTACAGATCACCGTCTCTGGCCACGGCCACAGCACCTGTGCCTGGCAGGGGTGCAATGGACAGTATTGGGTACTAAGCCAGACTGGGTATTATCATCAGAGGCAGAGTGATGTCGACTGGACCCATGTCCCTGCTGGTACTGGCCAGAGCCACGTGCACGTGGTCTTCTATGATGGTCTATTGACACCCTACTCCAACATTGCTGGAGCTGGTACTGCCACTACGGGAGCGGCTGTGACTTGTGTGTCATCTGCGATGACTGCCAGCCGATGATGTTGCTGGCATACGTCCATGTCGACATCTCGGCCGTCCTGCACTGTCCTGGCACATGGACATTACATTGGGGAGGACATCTAATGTCTCCCCCCAACGTCTATCAATGACCTTGGTGTAGTGACGCACTGCACCCGCAAGGTCACGGATATTGTCATTGATAGCAGTGTTATGGGCTTTCTGTGCCCTCAGTCCCTGTCTGGTGTACCGTTCCATACGTGCCTGTGCCTGCATTACAGCGCGGAACATACCTGAGGTTGTAAGACCTGTGGGGGCACGTCTGCCAGGGGCATTACGATCAGCAGTGCTCCCACGAGAACCCCTGGATATCCACCTATGTGGTACCATTCCAGGAATCTGGGTATGGCTGCTGTGAGGGTTTGCATATGCCATAGATACCACACTATCCTGGTCAATGCCTACTGTATGCTGTCCCTCAGCTAAGGCCATTGGTGATGTGGGATGTATTGGCAGTATGAATGTGCACATAGATGGTGTGGAAAGCTGTGTACTGTCGATTGGCGGAACAACGACAGACCCTGTCAAACCTGCCTATGCCACAACACATGTTTCATCATCTCCACTATTTGTGGCAGTGTCTTCAGGTTCTCTGCTGCACTCAACCAACACAACTTCAGCACCTGTGAGAGGGAGACAGGAAACACACTTTACAATCTGTACATGATGTTAGCACACATGCACACATGCACACATGAACACATGCACACATGCACACATGCACACATGCCCACATGCACACATGAACACATGCACACATGAGCACATGCACATATGCACACATGAACACATGCACACATGTGCACATGCACACATGAACACATGAACACATGCACACATGAACACATGAACACATGCACACATGAACACATGAACACAAATACACTACTCACTAAAGTAGACAGACACACACACACACACACACACACACACACACACACACACACACACACACACACACACACACCAACAGCAATCCAGAACATACCCATTAGTGGTTGATGGTGGAGTACAGTATCACAAGCCAAAGAGTCCTATCACACATGTCAGCATGCAAGATATGTGTTGCTCAACAGCATGCAGTGCGAGTGTAGACAGTCCTTGTTAATAACAGTATACATGTGTTTGATGCATGTGTGTTGTTCAGTGATTGGCCTCACCCTGGAACACAATGTGTACATGGACACAACATTGCTGTGCAAGTATTAAATGCTTTTCAATGTCCTGTGCACCATCACTCACAGGTATACATACCATGGCTGGATGCACACAACTGTCAGGTGTATAGCAATGAATGCTATGTGTTGTGCTGCAGTTACTGTAACTGGATGTAGTGCAGTACCATGAGCCATCATCAGGCAGCATCATGTGGTCACTCAAGGCCACTAATGTGTGCAACACTGGCAACTATCTTGCTGTACCTGAACTGCAGCACTATGGCTACATTAACCATTTCACAGCCAGCTGTTACATGGGTATGTAAGGTGTTCAATAGGGAGCATTGCCTAACATGAATGTCTTGTTTGTTGAAGAGTTATGCAACGCACCATGATAGGCCTCTACCCCTCAGGTATGGTATGTGTGCTGTGTGGATGACATTTGGGATACTGGAGTTTGACTTTACAGCAGGTGTCTACATACGCCATGTGTATCATATTGACACGTACTGTGTATGACAAGGTGGTGTATGTTGTGAGCATGTGTATTGAATCTGCCTATACAATGTCCACTACAGTGTACCACAATTGTTTGGGATGCTCTGTGTATAGCATGTGTTTGAGGCAGCCACTCATGCTACTGGGATGTGCATAGTCCCACAGAAGACTTGCAGAGCATGCATTTTGTGTAGGTGTTGTACATGTGTATATGGCCTAATACCCACCTATGACATGCGCATGTTATTTGCCATATGAAATGTAGAACACTCATCAGCATGGGTCTGCTGTCTTGTTGTCACACCAGAGGGACCTACAAGGATATGAGACAGTTTGTCAGTGTCAACAACTATGGCATTGCTGCTGTGACTTTGCAATTTTACAGTGGTACAATGGTTGACAGTCACAGGCATACAGATTATGTTCAAAATTATCAGTATTGCACAACACCAGGCTCCACATCTTCCAAATACACAGTACACATCTGACATATGCATGTTCTAACAATCGAGCTAAAAGTAGTCTACAAATATGGCATGTTACCTGCATGCTCTGAGTCAACTTGCTGGGTGACTCCGGCCTCCATGATGACGCATTTGTTGTAGTGGTTGGCCAGGAGCCACCACACTGAGGAGCAGCTCTTCCACTCTAGTGAGGGGCAGATGTGATGTTGCACCACCACCTGTGGCAAGCTGTTGTCTGCGGTCATCAGAGTCATGCTGCCAGACATGTCTGATTAAATCACTGCAGTGATGGCGTACCTGCTCATAAGTCTGGTTATGCATGCCTACATCATTAATCCAACGGACAACATCCTGCCACAGTGCAGTGCACTCATGCTGGTCCTGGCTGGTTCTGGAGAACAGCAGGGTGTGATGTTGTAATTGTGTGGATATGATTAATTCCTCCTCTTCAGGGGAATAGGCAGGGTTGCGATGATGAGACATGTCCCTGGAAGAAAATAAAAAAATTATTGTGAGCACATCTTGTGGCACACTTAACATTGTAAAGTACAGATATCAATGAAATGCCATATATAGCAGCCTATTAGCTGTCAGTAGATACACACTTTTAATACCACACATCAGTGCTCAGCCCACAAATGCCTGACAGTGCCTGGCACGTTCCATATATTAAACTATCTTCTGCACAGCAACATAGTGAAACCAGTATGTAAGACTATACAGCAGCACATGGCACACTGTATGTGACACAATGCACCACCTAGCCACAGGAGGTATATATGAAGCTAATGCATATAGACATTTGTCATCCATTTAAATGATTGTAAAGTACAGTTACAGTACTACCGGTACACCGTACTACTTGTTGATAGTAAACCCCTAAGTAACTTATGTGCACATTCATCAATATAGGTGGCATACTGCTGTACTACACTATACATGTTGCTAGATATGCACTTATATCCTGTAACACACATATGACACAGGCCATGTTACAGGCATATCCACACACACACATCAGACATACCTACAAGACACAGAGGTATGGCAACCCAGAAGTACTTTACCTGTGTACCATGCAGTACTGTGTGTCAGCACTTACATAACCTTATGCCTGAGGTATGTAATGTGTTGGAATACAGGTAACAAACAAAACAGTGTTTCAAAGCAATGTGGATATACACCATACTGTGCTGTTTAGGCCTACAGGCCTACAGTACTACAGTTCATACGGGATTTGTATTCACTAGTGTTAACAATCAATGAGCATACATGTACTGCTTTAGCCTACAATGGCACATTCCAGTCAACACCATGGGACTATGTCACACCGTATATCATACTGCTTTTGCTGCCTAGCAATAGCATACAGATCAGACCTAGAACACTACATACCATGATATAAACATTTACCCACTAGGCTATCACACATATACACAACGTTGACACACTCACCTACACATTCACCATCACACACAGTCAACCTCACATAGCAATTAATGCAACATGTACATGCATATGTGTATCATGGTCATAGGTAGCTCATAGGATATTAGGCATAGGGCCTATAGAAGCCTAGCCATACGGTACCCTGCCCTTCAACATCCATGTCATTTAAGTTCATGTGCCCCTGTCATGCAGAGCCACAGAGGTGATTCCCGGGTTGTATTTCATATGTCACATCCATTCATCATGATTATTCATGATGACTGCTAATGAGGACCTTTCTTTGCTAATGATAGGTAGTTAGTTCCAGGGTATGGTATGTGTCTGAGATGAGAATGTACCACTCCAGCATGTTCTGCTTCTTGATGTTACAAGGTTTACATCAGTACAGTGTGTAGCTTGTAGGGTTTTGATCTGTTGACATGGAGCATGTCCAACACCTGTGTGCTTGGCATAGCTTTGTATGTTAGGCAGAGGTTGGCTCTGGGTGGGTGGTATGCGACACAGTGTAACTGTGGGATTGGAAGACAGTCTGCATAGGGCATCTGTTTGAGTCTGGTAATACTGTTTGTGGTGTCTGTGCCTGGCGTCTACAGTTGCTGTAGATGTCTTCTGAGGTACATACCAAAAGGCCCATTGTACTCTATGATGGGTTTTATGACTGATGAGTAGAGTGGAACACTGACCTCTCATTCCATGTATGACACACCTTTTGTGATGACATGTGGACTGTACACAGTTTACATGACTAGTGTGGCACTGTGATTATCAAAAGGGACACTACTGTCCACCTGTGTCCCGTGGTCTCTTATCACACTTTTGGTGTTGAGTAGACTACCACCTATGTGGTAGTTCACAGGTACAGGGTTTTTAACAAACGGGATGGCAATACATTTACAACATTTATCTTGAGCGCACATATAAACATCCATTGGTGTACATATAGATTTACATGTAGGCACATATACAGTCCACCTTTAATGGTGGGAATATCAATTATGCAAGGGTTGAGAGAGATACAGTTATGTAATAATTTTGCACAGTCTTGTGCAGAATGCATTGAGGGTATTCTCAGGCCATGTATCTTTAGCAGGACTCCCTGTCTGGAAGACTATTAACTTAGCAAATCACACCCACAGCATTTAAACACCACATGTCATATACCAGCACTGTATGCTGTCTTGTTTGCCTAACAGTATAACCTACATGAAAGTATGCACATAACAACCTTCACCAATATATATATGTCCACCCTTCACAAACAGTTGCAGTATGTACCTTGCTCTATGCACATGTTAAGATGCTACTATATCTGACACATAAATATCTCTACATGTGTGTGTGCCATACACACACAAGGTACACACTGTTGTACATCTGTAGACCTCACGGATGACCTGTTGGGCCTTGCTACAACATGAACAGTTGTCACATGTGTGCATGACAGTAATATTACAGGGAATATTTATAGCTGCTAATGCTACATTACTATACTAGCCTGGTACAGCAGTTGCCAATGCTAAGCTACACATTATATTAATATCATGCATGTGTTACTCTGTCACATCCATGTTTATATAGCTGTTTTCACTACTCCCTCAGACAGCCATTATACACAGTACTGTACAGTACATATGTCACAGTTATGTCCCACTGCACACAGCTACACACTAATTTGTCCATGGCAGTAGCCATGCATGGCATCAGTGCATACATACCTACTGCTGCCACATATGCATGTTTCAAAGTATTTACAGTACTCTTCATAAACATCTACTACTTGCCGGTAATCACATTTCTGTCACATACCTGTTTGTCACTTTCAGGCACGTCTGTGTAATTTTTTGTTTTGACAAATTGTATTTTTTTGTTGTTGCTTAAGTAAAGATTCTTATAATTAATTCCTTTTGCTTATTAATTAAGTTTTTTTTTTACTTAATTAATATAGTTGGTTGCTGATTCCTTCGAGTATTTATACTTATTTAAACTTTTGTGTTATTAAGTTATAAATAGTATTAACTCATCCACAAGTTCTGTGAAGCTTTATCACGTGCAATGTAATGATTGCATGTGGGGATAGCAAGTACAGTCTGCTTTTATAGGTATCTACACATGTGCATGTGATGACCTCTGGACCAATTGGTGCCCAGCATTTGGTAAATGCATACAGCCTGCTGTGTGTTAATTGCAGTACTCACTGTCATAGCAACCCAATCCTATAAATTGCTAAGTTTTATAGGCATAGCCCTTTCAGATTTCCAGAGTGGGGCCCATGCTTGTTTGCTATGGACACTGTTGTTTAAGTCAGAATGTTGGTATACTTCTTATATCTGAAGCTAGAGGTGTAGACAGTGATGTACATGTTGTACTCAGACCTGACTGTTGCCACTTCCAGTACAGAGCTATCAGTGTAGAGTTTAACTCACCCCTACAAATGCTTACACAAGATATATGTGAGTATGTAGTTTCTTTTCTACTTATGTAATTGAGTGCCATACAAAAGTAGTTACTGAGAAGTATTCTTTTGACACATGAACTGTTTATGGACTGTTATACTGTGCATATTGATGTACTCACTTCTGCAGGGTTTGTGTATTTATTGTTGACATTAGCACAGGAGTCTCAGGTAAAATGGACAATTCCACTACTGAGTATGCCTACCTACATCCTTGGTTGACCCTAAACACACGTATATTTAAAATATGGGGGGGGGATGCAGACATACAGAGAGCATTACGTCTTAGTGTGTGAGTGTTATCTTACTGGACTTAATGGATTGGTGTGTACCTGTTGGTTTATCAAGTCAGGTGGTCTGTCTGCATAGTTCACAACTGTGAACCTATCCAGATGGTAGCCAGATGTTAGCCTGTTATTCTTTGTCTGTGCAACCCACAGGTGTTTTCAGCACTGGTACAATGGCATTGTTACAGTCAGTTGCTACCAGTACATGGCTAGATCCTTTGGTATTTCTGTGTTGTACTCCTACATAAGGGTATGCCTGTGGAAGTCCTCACAAAGTCATTTGCAGAGTGTGTAACAGCAGATGAGCTGATATGCCTGTGTGTTTGTGCCTCTGCCAGGCCTATGAAACACTCAGATACATATTTTCTTGGAGTCAGGGATAGGTAGTTATAAGTGAGGTACACCTTCCAACTAATAGAGAAATTAAGTGTAGACTTGAGTGAAGCAGTGCATATGGATTAGTACTCCTTTTATGAAGTACAAGCGGTGTCTACTGTTATTATTGTGATTATTAATTGTGTAATACAACACCTCTCTGACTAACATCAGTACTTATCAGAGGGATTCAAAGGGACACAGCTGAAATATGTTTCACAATCAGGAAGTATGGCCTCTGCCCTAATCAGATATGCCAGTGTTTGTCCTGCTATGATACTGTGTGGGGGTTGTAAAGTACCTCTATAACATTATTTGCTGCTAGAATGGCTGCTTCTCTTATCACAGTCATGTAATGCAATTCCACAACAATTGCTGGTAAAGATACACAGAACAAGCTTAGTGTTATGGCCTTCCTATTTTTCCTTTACATTCACTCATTGCATTGCATGATATATTTATTTTAGCACCAAGTTATTGTATATCTGCTGTGGCTTAGTGGTACTTCATGCAGTCAAGTGTGTCCAAGGTCTGGGGTTTGAGACTGACAGAGGTGTTTTATTTTGCTGCTGAGCAGAACAAAGGCCCTGACATACAGAGTGATTAAGGCACTTTTAAGCAGTTGTAAGTGGGTTTGCGCGGGTTTGCGTGATGCTTAGCGATGCTAAGCTTAGCGCACACATGCGCACACTTGCTCAAACCCACTAACTACTGCTTAAAAGTGCTTACTTCCGCTAACCCCCATGCTAATTTCTTATAATGAAAAGAAACTGGGGAGATAGGAAAGTGGTGAAAAAGGGGGCACAAAGAGGGAAAGACAGTGGGGAAACCAGCTCGGGATGTGCAGGACAGGTGTAGGGAAGGTCCATAGCTGCCCATTTCTTTACCAGCAACAGCTGTGCATATGTTGCAAATTTGGAGTGAAATTTGAAACCTTCCACCCCCGAGAGAGGGATGAGGACAACAAAGTATGTTGTACTGCCAATTCTAATTATCAGTTTACATGTCCAGTGGACATGTGTGCGAAATGGGCAGCTATGTATGGGGCGTAATTTTTTTGTGGGAACAGATTTCCTTTTTTTTTTTCAGGTGAGAGTGGAATGTGAGGTAGGGAAGTAGGTATATTTGGGGAGGTAGGTTGGGGAGGAAAACAGACAAGACAGACAAGACGCATACAGGGGCGGAGTATGACACTTAGGGTGGGTGAACACAATTGACAGAGATGGATGTTTGGAAATCGCAAGCCTATGAGCCCACGGATGGTAACAGTGGGACTCAGATCCCCACCCATGAGCAGTCACCACTGGACCTTCACATCCCTGAGGGTGGCTGTGCTGGGGGCTGCATAGGAGGGGCAGGCTCACCCATGAGTCACGCCACTCTTGCCTCGAGCTGGCATAGGGAATCAGCGACTAAACACTGGATCTCCCTACGCACCACAACCCGGACCCTTCGGACGGTGACAGGTGGCCCTTCTCTGCCCACGCTTGCAGGGGGGATGAGCCCCATCCCCTGCAGTGCTTCCACCCGAAGGTGGCACAGGATCAACGGAGAAGGGTAGCCCGGGCTGGGCACCAGACCTGCTGGTGCCCGGTGCAATCGCCAGCTGAGGAGGGACAGGTGGGTCCGCTGGGACCGGCCTTCCCATACGTTCTGTGATTAGGTGTGTTTAATTACAACATAGACAACAGCATTCCAGATTAGTTGTAACAGTATGCAGTAATATTCCTATTAACCCAACACACCAGGGTTCCAACAGTTGAACAGCAAGCATAACACATGCATATATTGAATGACAGTGGACATTACAACAGCATGCAGGGATGATTGGTGGCAACAGGCTACCAAGATTGTGGTGTTTGAACAGGGCACATGCATCAAAGTAAATGCAGATATTTATAGAAAAATAGGACATATGTCCCAAGAAATGTTTTCAGATTACACATACCCATTGAGGTGTGGAATTGCATTGTTTATGCACATAGATTAGGTTGTAAAAAGAAACCTCCATTAACACCTTATAAGTACTTTTACTCGACACTACATTCCTATTGACTGCAGGTGTATATCCCCTACATGTATTATTACACTAGGCAACATGCATTAGAATGTGTAATGGGTTTGGCTAGTTCATTATATGACCTATATCTGACATACTAACTGTCCATGATGCAGATGTTACTGCTACATAGTTATATATTTTATTTATATTTAAGTATCTACATATTTGGATGTGTTAATGTGACATTTTCAGTTACATTTCTACAGAACCCTACAGTTCATGTAGCGCACTCACATTTCTGGGGAACACCTTGACAAGCTACTCATGTGCCAGATTTACCTATGCATTCCAGCCATTTAACGACTGTTGAGGACTGTATATATGCTTCACAGCTACTGGCACTTCCTTCATCCACTTAATATGGGACTGCCCAACTGTGGGTTGACAGCACTTAATACAACTGTACTATTTATTAAATGCAAGGGTACAACAACATTTCAAAGTAAGTGACACAGACACACTCCAAGTATTATACCTTTATTAATTACATTACACATTTTTCTACAGGCTCTCTCCTTTATTTGATATTACAGTGCATACGGAAGACCTATTCAAGACATATGATACCTTTATTGATAGGTTACAACACTCTTTGTCAGGCTTGCTCACTTATTTTGTATGACACTACATGCAGGGATAGTATTCCAGACTTATTTTACCTTTATTAATGGGTTACTACACTCTATTTCTGGCTCTCTGACTTATGTTATATAACAGTACATGCAGATAAATTATTCAGGGCATTTTATAGCTGTATTATTGGGCTACAACAATTTTTTCATGCTTTCTCACATATATTATATAACAATACATGCGGAATAATTACTAACTTGCCTGGTGGTGCAGCCTTAGCAGCCTATCTGCATAGGCTTGCTGGTTTGTAGCAGGGACACCTGCAGCTGTGAAGTAAATGAAGGGATATTGAGACCTATCCATTATATAGACTACCTTAGCATGTCTTACATACTGCATTCCATGGCTACCTACTCAGTAGTGGGGCATCTTGCATATGACGGGCCTCCTGGATCCATTGATTCAGTAGGTCCTGCTTCCGTCTCCTCAGGTCTGCATGGTGGTGACAGACCTGCTCACCAGTCCGAGGGATGCCTTTGGCACTGGTGAGATCATGAGCCAACCATTTCCAAGCCTCTGCCTTATACTCCCTTCCATGGAACTGGCCCTGCAGGAGTCGAGACTCATGACGGTGGACAAGGAGCCAAACCATGTGTTTTGACTCCTCAATGCTCCAGTGTTGCGCTCGAAAGTGACTACCCTCTCCAGCACCAGACATTCTAACTGCAGATGCGAGCTACAATCAGATATGGTGAGTATTCCCGCCTATGGAGCTTAAATATGCCGCATTTCCCAGGCTTTTTTGTGATTGGCCGCTTTTGAAAATTCTCGACTGACTGCAGACCTGCTTAGCAATGGTTAATATACCATTTATAAGTATATGTATGTTAACAGTGGATGTTTATCCTAAGCTGTCATGGCTTGGTGGTTCAGTACTTTGATTATGGTGCACAGTGTCCCGAGTTCGAACCTTGTCATTGCTTTTTTTTTTAATACTGTCCAGGCAGGCTAAGGGGTGTGGCTGTGTTTAGGCAACTTTGCTCTATGTTGCTCCATGTTGCTCCATGTTGCCTGACGTTGCCTGACGTTGCTCCACATTGCCCTATGGTGCGCTGGTGAGTGCAGTGTGCAGGTCTGCACAAACTTATTGCGCTGGGTAAAGCACTGCTTAGCTGTGGGCAACTATATTGTGCTGGGTAAAGCACTGCTTAACTGTGGGCAACTATACTGCGCTGGGTAAAGCGCTGCTTAGCTATGGGCATTTATATGTCAAGATCCTTCTTACATTTCTATATTTACATTTTGTTCACTGATAATAGACCATTTCAATGGTTTTTAGTAATATTTTAGTCATATATATGTCAGGTATTATTTCATATGCTAATTTAAAACATAAAATGGAGAGGGGAGTGGTGGGACTCAAACCGTGAATGCCTCCTCTTTGTGCGAAGGCTCTACCACTACGCTATTGCTATTTGGATTGATTTACATAAACATTTGTTATTATGCTCTTCAATGTTGACATTGATAACTCTAGCTAAGCTATGTGCACACCCACGCAAACACGCGCAAATACGGGCAGCTATATCGGGAATTAGACAAAATAATTATGTTTTACATTTTATAACTCTACTGGGGGTTTACAATGTGAGGGAGTGTAGTGTTGGGTGTGTTGACATTTGAGCAGACTCGCTCATGTGTTTTGACATTTCACAATTCAGAAACTTGCAGGGGCGTGTACCTTAGGACTGCTCGGCAGTCAGACACGCCCCCTGCCTCCCTGCACGGTCCGTGTTAGACTTGGACTGGTGTCAGCGTGCCCTCATGAATATGCATGGCATGCTGACATCAAACCGTTCAACTGCAGTTTCCGAGTAAGACTTATTTAGTCTTACACGGAGGTTTCGTGAAGCCGAGGGTTTAAGTTACCTTTTTTTTTAAATGGAGGTCAAACTACTGCCTCCGAACTGAGGAGGAGCAGGGTTCCTTAGAATCACAGAGTAAAAGCTTTAAACACAAAACCCTTGGCATAACTCTCAGCTGTCCAGATTTTCACAGAATGCCCAGGTTTTTTGCCTAATATTTTTAGTCTGTTTCTTAAGAAATATATGATTTTCTGGCAAATTATTGAGGACGGAAGTTATTAAATTATAGCTGACATTTGAGTTTCAGACCTAATATCCTTTAAAAAAAATGAAGGTTAATGCAAATCCTGTCATTCTAGCA